>NC_089517.1:23976744-24084219 GCF_963924715.1 Thunnus thynnus | reverse complement strand
CTGACCTCTCAGGATCACACGTACACAAAAGACAGAGAAGAGAGATACACACACACACACATAAACCCAGATACCTACACACACATACCCAGATATACATCCACACTCAGCCGGCAGCTGTCCTCACTGACTGACTGTCCCAGATAGAGACGGAGAGGAGAGAGGAGGAGAGAGTGACAGCCAGGCAGGCAGACAGGATTGTTTTCTCAGGCTGTGTGAGTAAGTCTGATTTTTTTAAAACCCACGTGTCACCCAGCAGGGAAACCAACACACCACAGCAGACCCTCTTTTCCCTTTTCAAACATCTTTTCCCACTGTAGATCATTGAGGAGGGAAGAACATCTCTTGTCTAAAACCGCTGTGAGGGCTGAAATATACCTTAAAGTGTCTTCCCTAAAGTCTGTTACATTTTTATTTTACTGGTGTGTCGTGTTAACCTTCATTAGTTATGTTTCCATCTAAATGCAGTGCACATTTTAGGAGAATTGCCAAAACAGTAGTGTTTTTTTCTCATTATCTACCCTCATGTAAATCTGGGAGAGGACATGACATCATCATGTAATCAAAAGAGGACCTGTAACTTTTTTAGTAAGAAATAATAGTCATTGCTGCCTCCAACCCAAAATGTTGCTTCTGTTTTTTGCTGTACTAGAGCTCCAACACTGCCAGAAAGACGAGAGGAAGATGCAAATTCCGCTTAGTGTCTGTTCTCAACACCTCTCTGAGTGTTTGAGGCCTTTTCTTGAGTTTCTGATCAGTTTTTATCATGTGAAAAGTTACGTATATTGTTGTGATGTTTTAAACAACGTACTTGTTTATGTGAAAATGCTTTAAACTCCATTACTGAGACATGTTTCAACTTTAATCACAGACAATAGCTGAAATTGCTGAAATTCCAAAACCACAAACATCAGCCAACAGTCGAGCGGCTTTCTGCTGTTTTTTGGTGGCATCGTTGGTTGTTTACAGAACAAAACATAAAAATGAACAGTGCCAGCGAGTCAAGATTCCCCAAAAAAAGGTCAAACGCCTGTGATCACATGACCGTCAAACCTCAGCATTTTTGCAAAGCCGTTTTTTTTTTTTTTCCCTTTTCCTCACTGCACTGCGGCAACAGACAACTGTTTTCAAGTTCATGACTTTGAAGAAGCATCTGGTTTTGGTTGTTGAAAATACCAGCTTAATATGGATGGAAAAAAAATAACATTGTTAATATTTCAAATGTATCTACATTTGTGTGGAAACAGCCTCACTTGGATTTTGCTTCCCTTTTTGTGTTATACTCAAATCTCAAGGTTTTAAAATTACATCACATTACAGGAAGCTTTTAACTTTTCAAGTCTGAAAATGTCACAAAAACGTGTTTAGCTGACATAAATGTCAGTTTTAAAAAACAGTCAGTCCAGTATTATATACAATACCAGCTGAAGAACATGTGTGGATATAGATTTGTCCTGTGACACCTGAATGCATCCAGTAACCCCCAGATGTCCTGAAAACAGCACACCTCCCTCCTCTCAGCTCAACTATTTGATCCTCTAAGTATCTTTTCAGTGAATGGCGGCTAAAAGTAGAGGACAAAAAGAGAAAAAAAAAAAGAGTAGTGAGAAGAAGAGAGAGGGAGAAAAGGAGAAGAGGAAGAGAAGAGAGAAAAGGAAAGAGTTGAGGTGAGAGGAGAAGGAAAAAGAAGAAAAGAGGTGAAGAGGAGCAGAGCAGCAGCTGGCAGGTGTCAGGAGTCACAAAGGACCATCTGTCCATCCAGTGCCATCTCCACACTCACACACACACACACACACACACATGCACACACACACTGCATTAAACTTTGCTCATCACAGAGCAACATGCCAACAGAAAGGAGCCACTTACTCTCATTTCACCTCATTTGTCTTTTTTAGGTTTTCATCTTTGTCTACAAATTAAAGTTTATTTACACAGTTTACTCTTTTTCACTGACAGATTGGCTGACGGTGTGAGTGTTAGTTGGATGTTTACAGTAACAAACAAACTATGAGTTCCAGTTTGAATACTTTTTGCATCTACTCTCTCATCTACCTGTCTTTAGAGACTGAGCGACAGCGGCGAGCAAGTCCAGAGAAGCTATGATGGTAGTGTGGCAGAACTGGACTCTGTGTTTTTGTGTGTGTGTGTGTGTGTGTGTGTGTGTGTGTGGTATATTGCTCTGAACTCAAACTTCCTCAACTACTTACCCAGACTGGCATGCATACAGGCAAACACACACACTCACTGTGCTGACCTCCGACCTTTCACCTCAAACGATCTCTCTCTTGGGAGTTTTTAAGAGTGTGAGGAGCGCCTGGATGACACATGTTAAGACCTCCATACATGTAGCAACTAAATTCTCAAGATGGAGATGACAGTGGAGCCTGAGAGTGCGGAGAGTGAACTGTACCTACATGTCTTTTTATACGCTTTGTAGTTTATAGTATACATGAACACCTGAACGTCACACCCATATGTGATCATTGAAGACCTGATTCCAAACACCTCTGTGTCTCTCAAAAAGACTCACAACACTGTAAAATGCTCCCTTAAAATATTCTTCTTCATTTCATATCAAAAACAGTGAAACGTTTCAAGCCTACATGGACTCTTCGTCAGGTATAGAGACATCAAATTGACTCAGGTGTGTGTCATTGAATACCTCCTAAAGGTGTGACTACAACCTTGGAGTTAGAGCCCATCTTCAAGCCAGATATACAAAGAAATAAGACAGAAAATGAGAAAGAAAATAAGAAAGAAAAGAAAGAAATAAAGTTAAAGAATTATAGAGATAAACAAAATCACTGAAAACATAATCAAAATATAAAGTCATACACAAATATTACACTAAACTCATAAAATCACATTTTCCACCAGTCCCTCTTTATTCATGGAGGCTTTGTTGGGTTAAAACAGGAAAGGTCTATCTATCTATCTATCTATCTATCTATCTATCTATCTATCTATCAGTCTTCTGCTTGACTAAACTCTATATGTGTGATGTTTAAGTTATTAATTCTGTCAAAGAGACTCTATTTAGGAGTTTGGTGTGTGAAAGGTAAATCAAGTGTCACAACAAGACAATGGATGATACACTTGTCAGACAGACAATGTAAAAGAAAACCTACCAAACTAGTTTAAAGAGGCAACCCCTCTGCTGAAGACAACAGTAGAGATCTGTTGTTTTTAGGGCAGCTCGGACGTCATTTGGATCATGCTCTGTTGCTCCCTCTCTTCTTCCTAAAACACATCTTTATTTCATTCTGTCTCTCTTCCTCTTTTTCACTCTCGCCACCAGCTCTCCCCCGCCTCTCTCCTTCCTTCCCCATCCAGCAGACAGAGGGCGGATGCTGGCAAACACTTCCTCTCTCCACGAAGTTACTTCCTGTCTCTGGAAATCCATTTCCTGTCCGCAGCTACTACAGCAGCACTTAAAGCATTCCTCAGGAGTCTCTCTATCACACACACACAATACATGCATTTAAAGATTGTGCCAAAGACTGGTTTGACCAGCTCACATTATATGTGTGTGTGTGAGTGTGATATGTTTTCCTTTGACTCAGGGTCATTAGTGTATGTTAGTGAGGGTCCTCTTGTCAGCAGTCTTCTCCTGTAACTCAGATATTTGTCTCACAGGCCAGTCTTTCATTATAAGCGTTTTTCTGCCATATGTAGGTTAATGTTTAGATCATTTTGAGCTGTCTGAGACACTCTAACATCATTTCATTTCAGTGTTTGTTGTGCTGTTCAGAGAACGATGCTGCACAGGTAAGCAGACCAGAGGGATTATCTACAGCTCATAGTCTTGCGGCCAGGGTCTGATTTGAAGAAAAACGCTGACAACAAAAAACTGACAGTGAAGGAGAGAGAAATTAAGAATTTGCAATGATGACATGAGGAGAATATGTGAGGATCATAAAAGAAAGAATGAAAAATAAAGAGTTCTTGGCAGGAAACAGGCATGGTTTCCTGTGGCGTTAATGCCGCTAGCCTGTATAACACATACACAAGGAGCTCCCCCAAAACACACACACACACACACATACACACACACACACACACACACACACACACACACACACACACAGTCTTGTTTCTAATCAGTGGCAGTATTATCTAGCCTTACAGGGGGGAAGTGTTTATATTTGTCTAGAAGGCTGGACCGCAACTCAGGGCTGGAAGTGACACACACACACACACACACACACACACACACACACACACACACACAAAGGTACTGTACATAGCCACAAACATACACACATTAACGTACACATACATCCAGACATACACATACAGTATCAAGTTAACAGCATCATAAATACACATACAGTCTTCCTCACATCGTGCTCTTCTTTCTCCCTCCTCCTCCTATTTTCTATTTTTTTCTCTTTTGTCTCTTTCTCTGGATCTTCTCTTCGCCATCCTACACACACACACACACACACACACACACACACACACACACACACACACATGCACTCGATTTATATCCAAGTTGTGTGAATAGATAGAGATTTTCCATAGCTGCACTTGAGTTTATTTGGCCTTGATGGTACAAAAAGCTAAACAAATATTTGGTTTGAATCTAAAGCTCAACTGAAGTGCAGCGTCAGACAGGAAACTGTCTCCTGTAGGGAATTATTACTCTGCCTCACTGACATTTTGGGGGATTCAGCAAAAAGAGTATGTGCATGCCATCATCTTTGTCTTTCCATTAAATCTAAAAAATAACAACATACTTGATAATGATTTTCTCAAGTCAACATTATGTTCAACATTTTAACTTTTTGACTTCTGTTGCCTATGTTCATTCTCTGCCATAAATTAGCAAACGTAAACAAATTCAGAATGTCAGAGGTCACTGTATAGTTTTATAGGCTACGGTAAGATCTACGAATGCAGAATTTTCTAAAATTAATTTGCATTAGGTATGGCAGGAAAGATTTGTTTTCACTGAACACCAAATGGAGAGAACATTTTGTGAACATTGGACCAAGCTTTTGTTTTTGCGTTGCATACAGACAAAAAATAATTGTGTAAAAAATATGTTTTTATCAACTGGAACAAATTGAGCAAGCCAAGGCTTGTACAAAAGGCTGGAAATATGTTGTTATAGACTGAAACTCTTTGCCTGAATGTTTCCCTCTGTCTGCCTCACTCTCTGGTTTCCAGGTTGCTCTGCTGCCGACTTATCTAAAGGATACACAGAGGATAAAACAGCATCAAAAACTGATCAGAGATGTATAATAACTTAATTTATACTTCATGTGACATGGCTATATGAAAACAGCCTCACAAGCTCCACAATACTTACAGAATATGTGATAGAAACTGAATTATCAACATATACCAACGTGCCATGATCGTGTCCAGGATAGAGTTGAAAGTATTCAGTGTTTACATGATCCAACTGACACGCAGAAAAGTGTAATATCAGAGTATTTGTGCGCAAGGAAACACACCCTACAGGAGGGTCTGTTTGGTCTTTCTAAGTTGTACGGCTGCTGGTGTGTTTGTTCATTGTTGGTCCAGCCTCCTCTCTCCCATCTGCTGCTACTCATTAGCATGGAAACAGGACCGGGAGCGTTTTCACACATACACACACTGGCCATTAATCAACCAGACCAGACCAGGGTCCATTCCCACACATACACACCACACAGATGAAGACAAAGACCATACACACAGACACAGCACCTAATCACAGAAACATACACACTTTACTAGATCTCGACCACACCTCTTGTCTCAGTGGATCAGACCTGGCAACCCAAATTTTTGTCTATCGACTCGTATGACTCTGAGGGATGACTGTTCCCCCCGTGGCACCGTCAGTGAACACAAGGAGATTTGTTCCCATCAGCTGTTCTCTTTTTTTATTGTGTGAATCTGGTGTCTAGTTGGTCTAGCCGTCATGAATGGCCACATTGAAGAGTAGAGGGTAACTACAAGAACTCACTACCTCATGTAAATGTGAGAAGGCTAACCAGAAAACCCTGATGGGGACGGTGCATAAGATACCAAATTACTTCCATGTTGCGAGGAAGGAACGAGATCTGACCCTGAATTTAATATAAAAACAAAACGTGGATTTGATTCATTACAGGAAGACGTGAAGATGATAATAGAGGGCATAAAACATGAAGCACAATCAAAAAGAAACTGATGAGAAAAAAAGCAACAAAAAGTTAAGACAAAAAGAGGTGACACTGGAAAAAATTACAAATATTAGATTATTTAAAAGTCTCAGCTTTTACTATCCAAAGTTTTCTCTGAGGTAAACTGTGATGTTTATCTTGTGAAGATCTCCGAGTTAGATGTGCATTAACCACGATCAATGTCATTTTACAATCTTATTGGTAAGCAGACAAAATGACATTGGTGATACAATATTTTTTTTGTCAGTTTCACAAGTTTTTTGTGGCATTTCATGTCTTTTCAGGATGTGAGGGAAGAAAAGAGATGAGCAGCAAAGATCCCTGTTTAGACTCAAACCGGGTTTATTGCAGTTCATGTCGACATGAACAGCAGTCTGGCCAGGAATAAATAAAAGCATAGATAACATACAACCAAATGCTTGAACATTGACATGTTCTTCTGTTGTGACAAGACTGAAAGTGTTTCTTTACCTGCTAACGGGGAAATTCAAGTCACTTTTTGCTTACACCTCTAATGTCAAACCAGCTCAGACAGAGTTAACACAGAGGAAACTCACTACATGAAGACAATGTGTTGGTTTACAAATGAGATATCACAAGCTCACTAACAATGTGAGCCTCTGATGTTAATATATCTATATTTGGATTAAGGTTGACAGATAGAGGACAGAAAAAGTAATGAGACAACAGAGACTGTGTGTCAAATCAGTTTCCAGTGATGTATAAGCACTTTACGGACCCTTATGGCTGGTGTGATGAAGAACCATCCCAGCTAAACGTCGCTCTGGGTAAAATCCATCAGGTGTCTGAGAAAGCAATGACATTTTTACTTTAGCTGCTGGCAGGTTCCATAAACTTCTCACTTTTCCATTTTAGAAGGTGAGTTATTATTTCATCTTCAGCCACATACCCATAAATCTTACTGATACTTCAATACAGTTTATGTGCCAAAGTGTGTGTACATTGTGAAAACACGTTTATCAAACTGAAAGCTTTTTCAACTGTGGAGAAGTGTTGCTCTCACATGCAGAACACAAAATTACACAAAAACTGATCGAGATGGATGACAAATGAAAGTAAAAATTAAAATAATGTGACTTAGCAACATGTTTGGGCACCGTGAGCCTCCAGAACAATATCAATGCTCCTTGTCATAGATTCTCCAAGTCTCTGCATCTCAAGTAGAGAGATGAAGAGCATTTTTTCAAAGATATTCCCTAATTTGGTGTTTTGATGATGGTGTTGGAGAGTCCTCTCTTTTACATCTGCTCACAATCTCCCACAGGTGTCACAGGTGAGTTGAGATGTGGTGACTGGGAAGGCCATAGCAAATGATCTTCAAACTCATCAATGCTGATGCATAAAACATCTGCATTTAACTCAGTTTTTCAGGTTTTTACTTTTGTCAACCATCTCTGTGTGATATTGCCATATAATGTGGTAAACCTGTTTTCTCTAATGTTGAAGGCACAAGAGGGACAGTTAATGGGGGAATCATGAGTGTAAGGGTCAATTTTAAAAAGGAAAATCAGAAACATTGTGGTTGTGAGGCAGAAGTCTGATCTCAACAGTGTCGGGAAATATCCCACACCACCGCACCAGAGAGACTGGACCACAATAGACAATAGAGAAGTGCAAAGGTCGGACAAACCTGCTGTGCTCTGGACTTTGTCCTACTGAACAAAGCAGCAGCATCATTCTGCCAAAAGCAGGTAAAGCTGTTGTGTCTTCTCACCTGCTGCTAAAGAGTAAAACACAAATCAAACCCATCCAGAGAGAGAGAGAGAGAGAGAGAGAGACATCTGCTGTCTCTGTCTCTCTCTCTCTCTCTCTCTTCTCCTGTGTGTCCTCTTTGGCAACATCTGCTTCCTCCACTGCTCTTTCCCATCATGCAGTGGGCGTGTCCTTTGTGTTGCCCCCAGCTTCATTGTTCTAGCCAATCATTGTCCTTGCCAAGCTGTTCCCACGATGCACCAGTAATGACCAGAAGGCACTGATGGGAGCTGGTGTCTCTGAAGGAATGACTCTGGCTTTACAACCACTTTAACCCCCAGGGAGAAATGACAATAAACAAAATAAAAACAAAAACAATGCTCAGACATCTTCTCGAAGAGAACCGAAAAATGTGCTCTGTTGTTATTGCATTTGACATCCAATAACAGCATCAAAACTATGATTTTAATAAAAGATATATATATACATTCATGGCAGAAAAGGACAAAGAAATTTAATCGAGTCATGTTCTGCAGATATTAAGGGTCAGAGGAAAGAGGAAGAAAGAGGAAAAGGGTAAAGGAGGGGGAGAACCAGAAAGTGAAAGAGAGAGATGGAGCTCTGGGAAAAGATCAGAGCCTGGTCCCTGGGGAGCTGCGACAGATGAAGTAGCTGAATAAGCTGTCTGTCATTGTGTGACTCGGGCTGCTGTGGTCACTTCGTTTGTTCAAACTCAACAATGGAGGATGGCTGAGAGAGAAATCTCTGTTTTCCCACAAGATTTAGCCCCAAAAATCTCTAGTCAGTGATGCTCTGTGTGGGGATTTGGACCCGGTGACAAATTGTAATGCTAATAAAATACAGAGTGGAAAGAGGTTTGGAGTCAGTGTTATGATGCTGTTTCTTTTGTTGTGACAGAAACGACGAATCAGCAAAAAAGGCCGAGGACAAGAAGCAAAGAAAAGGCTTGAAATTTACTCTGTGATTACACAAATTGAAAAAGACTTTCATTGAATTTGAATCTTAAACTTTGGTAAAGAAAGCAAATACAACACAGCCAATCAGACACTGAATCACATTTCTCTTGCAAAATCACAAATTAAACGGGGGAATAACATGCATACTGTTTACTGAGTTACACATTAAATAGATGTCTGTCTATATACAGTAATGCTGACACTGTGAACTGAAGCTATTGTACAGCAAACCTCCACTGACCCTGGTGGTTTGGTCAATAAAGTAAAGTGAGGTTAAAGTTTAAAAAGCTGCATTAAATACTTTGTTGTCATTTATTTAAAGTAGCAGGATGTCGATAAAATACTGTAGGAAGAAATGCTGCTGTGACACCTGATAGCCTGATGAAGTCCAACTTACTATAAACTCATACATACAGTAAACACAATCATTTCAGTAAACTTCATATAAGCATCTGTGTATATTTGGATGAAGTTGAGAATGAAATGCATTTTATTTTATACTGCCCTTTTTATCATGATCTTAAACTTTTCCTGAAAATGCCTGCTGGACATCTCAGTCTGTTTGACATGACATGATGATTACAGTACATGTTCAGTTGTGTGACATAGCTCAGTTGTTGTTGCAATAAATGCTACCGTCAACATATGAGAGCGTTGTATGTTTAATTTGTTAAGTTTATATCTGATATAATAAGTTTCACACATATGTGTACAAGTATCGACTAGCTTTCTTTTTGTTTAGTCTGTTGGTAAAGTTAGTGATGTCTTGTAAGCCCATGTGAGTTTGACACCTTTGGGTGTTTTACACTTGAATATTCCCACATGTCAACTGGATTTATTTCAAGTTCCCACAGTAAATGCTTTGTCATGTGCATATATGTGCATGTGTGTTTGACAGGTGACCAGTGTGTGGACAAAAGAAGGGTCAGTGGGGAAGTGTGAGCTCCTTTCTTTCCCCCTTGTTTCTCTCTCCCCAGCAAAATCTCTCTCTCTCTCTCACACACACACACACACATAGGAGGAGAGGAGAGGAGAGGAGAGGAGAGGAGAGGAGAGGAGAAGAGAGGAGAGGAGAGGAGAGGAGAGGAGAGGAGAGGAGAGGAGAGGAAAGGAGAGGAGAGGAGAGGAGAGGAGAGGAGAGGAGAGGAGAGGAACGTATGAATGGACAGATTAATCAGATTATAGCACAGACACACTTAAACAGCCTGTTCTCTGGATTAGCTACGGTCCTGCCTACTCCCTGTCAGAATAACAAGTGTGTGTGTGTAGAGGGAGAGAGGGGAAGAGAGTCAAAGAGACAACATATTTTCATCATATATATATACTACAAGTGGAAGTTGTGTTCACTGCTGATGTTGTTTCTATGTGCTGTTGTTAATATGAACACTATCTGTGTTTGCATCACCTTATAATGGGCATCTTAAATCCTGCAATAGAGGAGTATAATCAATGATGGAATGACTCAGATATTCTAAAAAGTTAACAACAGGATGGAAACAAAGTGTTTGGCTGAAATGTGTACAAAGAAGTATCATATGAAACAGAAAAGCAAGTCCATGTGAATATGTGACTGATCTAATATACACTTCTATATATATTTCACCATGAAGAAGTTTCGATTTCCCCCTCAGAAGTTCAAAGAGTGCTGTTCTTTATGTGCAGCAGGGAAGCATATGGCAGCCAGTGACCAGGGCTTTGTCTGACTATTGACACCAGAGAGATGCAGAAAGGGAGGATGCGAGTGTGTGCGACTGTTCGGGGCCGGAGGACAGCCTAACAACAACAAAGGACCAGCTTTAAGCCTGTCTCCTGTGATTTTCCAACTCAGCGAAAAGCTATTGTGGCGCTGAAAAAAAGTTAAGTTAAAAAGCTTAGCATGGTATGTGCTAACAACTGCCTGCCGCTTGTGTAATACAAGCAAATACTTTTTGAGCAGTCACAGTCGCAGTCTTTGGAGGGGCGACCGTCCCTCTGCTAACAACCACTGGGCAGGTCACTGCTTCTGTCTGATGGTCTGTGCAGATAATTTACATATAATGTGACTTAGCAATTAATAAATCAGTCAATTAATTTATCTAAAGTGTCTTTTCTAGCTGTATTTCTCATTATTTGACTCTAACTTGTGTGTGTGTGTGTGTGTGTGTGTGTGTGTGTAATGTGCCCCATGTTGACACTTAATACAGTTTGTTCTCTGTAATTGAAGTAAAATTTTGATCTGTCATCCGATTTCTCCCTCTTCTGTGTGTTTATATGAGACTGCAAACCAGATGAGTTTCTTTGATGACTACTTCTACACTCCCAGTGGTTGCTAAATGGAACACACACACACACACACACACACACACACACTCACACTCAACGTAGTCAGGCAGGGGTAACCGGGACTAAATCCAGACTGGTGGTTTTTCTCCCAAGCTATAAATACCCCTCTGCTTAAAACACGATCACACACACACAAAACACACACAAGCACTGATACTCATGTACAGAGGCTCATAAAAAAACATTCATTTGCTAACAGACTAATATATACACACATATGGAGTCGTGCACATATAGACTCTCTCTCTCTCACTCTCTCTCTCTCTCTCTCTCTCTCTCTCACACACACACACACACACACACACATAACACACACAAATACTCACACACAAAGAGATGGCTCTGGCCTCAGAGAAAGCTAGCTAAGCGGTCTATGATTATGGGGTGTGTCTTTGTCTCATTTAGTGGTTCCACAAGGAGACAGTCTTCTGCTGCGTCAGACGAACACACGCGCACACGCAAATACCAATACACTATCACTTAGCACAGATCCCTCAGCCTGAATTTGTTAGATTGTCCTTTAGAGGAACTGCAGATGTAAAAAAAAATGGCTGTGTATGAGAGTAATCTTTTGGCACAAGGCTTACTCTGTCAGCCACAACTTGTGCATTGTAGAAAACTAAATTCAGAACATCTATAAAGTGAAACAGTAAGTTAAATGAAGTGCCAATGTTGGCATAATCAATGTATTCCTTTCTTTAGTGCATGTGATCTTAAAGGATGACTCCATCTGCGTTTTTTTCTGGGTTGCTCAAATGGAAACGCCCACTCAGCTGTTAGCAAAAAGCAGTGACATAGGATAGAGGGTTAGAGCGTTGACGCCACCCCACACACACGCAGTTCGCTCACTTGCTGTAAGTTAGAGCACGAAAAATTTTCCAGATATACTACGAGTGATGTTGCAGCGTTGAGTCTGAGTGTGTGAGATGTTTATAAATGCACCAGACGGAGTGGAGGGACAGACAGCTGCTGAGTGCTCTGGAGGAGAGAGCCGGGAGCAGAGCCGGAGCTTCGGGACGAATAACATCCACGAGTCACGTCGGATTCTGCTCTGATGCAGAGCTGTTTACTGGCGGAAGGAGAGCTCACAGTTTATTTTTTAAACTTTGAGCAGCAGCAACTGTGAGAGCTCAGTCCATCTCTGTGGCTACTGGCTTGTTGGACTCAGGGGTTTACATTGGTTTATATGTAGCGACGTCATCATGCAGAAACCTACATCAGGTCACGAGGGAAAAAGTTTTTCGAGGGCTTAGGAAAATAGCATTTTGATGCTAAAACATATGTACTTCGACCAGAATTTGAATTTTTCGATTTGAATACATATGGAACACTAATGTGAAGCTACAAAATGATATAAAAACCTAAGACAAAAAAAAAACAAAAAACCTGCCCTTTAAGAAAAAAAACAACTAAATATGAATATCACTCAACACCAGATATTTCATTCCTCTTTATTTTGGAAAAATATTGCGCTGTTTTCCAGTAATAAAAATGACAGGCTCTGTACATACGACTTCTCTCTTAAATACAACACAGTCACAGTGGTCTCAAGTGCCTAACACATACATGCATACATACTTACATACATTATCTGCCAAATAAAAACAATCCAACTTAAATTATAACAGGTTTAACAAAAAAAATCACAACAAAATGGGAACACAAATAATTACATAATTAAGTTAAAAGAATACATCTTTCTTTAGATAACAAATAAAATAAAAACAGGAAACAAAATGATCCTAACCAATGGCAGGCAGGGTTATGGTGTCCTTCAATTGGCTAATAGTGGAAGACTGGGGGGGGTGGGGGGTGAAGGGAGCGGGAGTGGGCAGTGCATACATTGACACCACACACAGGCATCACCTCCTCTGTACACACACACTCATACACACTCATACACACACACACCTCCATAGTGCAATGATGTCTTGGCAGTTAAGACTAGTCCTTTATAGCTCAATTTGGAAACCCGACAGCATCAGAGGTTGGGACAGTTTTGCAAACTATGCAACGATTTAGACAATTTTGTCAAGCAATGGTTGGCAAGTTGGAGGAAAACTGAACTGATTTCAAACAATGAATCCAGGAAAGCCTGTAATTGGATAAGCAGCCGAAAAATGAACCTAAAATGACTGATAAATTCATAATTACACTTCCCTTACATTGTGTTTGATTAGTTTCACTAACTTCCCTGTTGTTTGCTCTCTAATGTTGAATGTTTCCCAAGTCGGCCTGCCCAAAACATTGCCCTGTGTATCACAACCTTCAGGGGTCAGGGGCCAGTATGGCCCAACAGGATCCATGTTGGATCGATCTGCAGTCACTACTGGAGTCTTCAGTTCTCTTATTTCTGCTGAGAACCAGCTCAGCCAAAACTGTCTCTGTCAGTGCTGCAGAGTTAAAGATGTATAGCTGCTGTCCAACTGTTTTTTTGTTTTTTTTTTTTAAATTTTCTTGTTTTGTTGGGAAAGCTCGAATTGAGATTTGAGGACTTCTACAGTTGCTTCATCCTCTACTCTGCAGCACTGCGCAGAACATGAACTGTCCAATACCTAAGACAGCTTTTACACTGCATTGTAAAACCACAGCACATAACAGTACTACAACAGTACTTGAAAAGTTCTCAGTACTCCAAAGGTACTACACTGTTCATTCAATCAGTACTCCATGGTACTACAATATCATCTGTCAATACTCCGTTGTTTATCAGGAGAGAAGAGTTCAAAGGATTTGAATCCATCCTGGTGCGAGCAGTAAGTCTTTCTGTTGTTCAGCTGACAGACATGAGCATCTGGAGCAATCATCATTTGACTGCATGAGTACTTGTTCAGCACTGTTTCTGTACAAAGTTTTGTACTAGTGCGAGTGCTAGTACTAAGTCTTCTGGTACTGGAGTCAGCATTAGACCTACATCCATCGAAGGTCAAAAATGTCCAGTATTCACCCGTAGTACTATTGTAGTACTAAGTCCGTGCCAAGAGGGTACTGACTCTGCGCTGGCTCAGTAGCACCTTGGCTCAAAGTCCTCCGGTAAATCCCAGGGAACAGCAGCAAACAGCAGGAGTAAAACCTCCCGGAGACAAGCTGAGCTCTACTGCTCAGGGCTGGTGGGGACCACCATCAACCAGAGGAAACTGGTCTGATCTGGTCTGGACTGGTATCATACCTGCAAAACAGAAAAAAAATGTCAGTATTTAGTGTGTTTTTATATGCATGTTCATTATTATTATATCCATGATATCAATATTATCAGGTAATTCTATTTATGAGTTGGTTCTCACCTCTGTGGCGATGATGCACTCATCTTTCTGGTCCGATATAACGTAGACGGACTGGTATTTGGTGTCGGTGGTACTCTGGTACCTGCTGTCACTGGGACAGTGGTATTCAGCATCACTGGTTGACTGGTATTTGAGATCACTCGCTGCGTGATAGTTCAACTCGCTGGATGACTGGTACTTTGCTTCGCTGCAGCTTGGTGACTCTTCTACTTGTTGCTTTTCTGATGCGTCACTGTGGAACAAAGAACACAAACTGATTCAGAAATGCTGTCCTGACAGTTGCTTACAATGCATTTAGGCCAATAAATGTGCATTTTTACACCTGCATTTCTCACTAGCTTACTTTCTAAGTAGTATAGCATTGTAAGAACATATTTTGACAGCTATGTACCTGTTTTGTCTCTTCCTGTATCTTTCCTCTGTGTCAGACTCATCCGGCATTTCACATTTAACCTCTGGCTCGTCGTGCTCCTCCTCTTTACACAGTGACAGCTCCTCTGGCCGCAGCTCATGGACCAGGTTATACTCCACGCTGGGGTAGCGAGTCTTAAAGCCGTTCTTTTCTGATCCGCTGAGTCCATTGAGCCCACTGATCCCACTCAGACCACCCAGTGACCCAGCGAGCTCCGAATGGTAATCCGCTTTCTTATTGGTGTTTTTAATTGACGTAGTCATCATAGCGCCCAGCTCCTTGTCGCTGCGGAGACAATTGTTGGTGGTCGTCAGGTTATTCATCGTCTCGTGGCTGTCACTATGGACGCTGTCACCATGGTGACTGTGCCGCTCCTGCAGTTTGACCCGAACGTAGACCACCAGCACGGAGCAGCCGATCAGGATCACAAGAACAAGGAAGACACCGGCGCACACAGCCGTCCAGGGGAATCCGCTATCATCATCTTCCTCATCTTCAACAATTTCACTGTCTGGGTAAGAATATCGCCTGTCCGGTCCATCCACCACTGGCTGACCCCTGGGGACCTCTGGCAAGAGGAACTGGCAGTTGCGACCGCCGTAGCCAGGCACACAGGCGCACACATAGCGGCCGCCACGCTCATGGCAGGTGGCTCCATTGTGGCAGGGGTTGTGAGAGCAGCGGGAGATGGGGGAGCTGCAGTTTTTGCCTGTATAACCTGCAGAGAGAGTAGAGTGTAAGAGTCTAGAAAAAAACTAATAGAAAAGTACAGAAATGATGCAAACATAATCCCAGAAGACTTTTTCCAGCGCTGTCATACCTGGAGGGCAGGTGCAGGTGTAGCTGTTTGCTCCCTCCTGACACGTCCCGCCGTTCTGACAAGGGAAGGACAGACAGTATCCAGAGATGCTGCTGCTGTCCTCACAGTTCTGACCTGAAAATCCAGTGGGACACTGACAGAGGTAGGAGTTCACCAGATCCACACATTCTGCGCCTGCAGAGGGAAAAGAAGGAGGACAGAGGGTTAGTCCCTGGATGTTTTGATTCTAGGTTTAGGTTTAATCGGTGAAGGTACAAACGCAGAGCACAACCTACCATTTAAACAGGGGTTGGAGGAGCAGTGGTCAATTTTCTTCTCGCAGTTGAAGCCAGCGTATCCCATCGGGCACTGACAGAAGTAGCCACCGTCAGGGTTGTCGACACAATGGCCGCCATTGAAGCAAGGCCCATCTGCACAAGTGTTGGCACTCAACTCACAGTTGTTGCCATAGAAACCAGGTGGGCAGGTGCACTTATAGCCGTTTTCATCGTCCTATATTGGAAAGAATGTAAACAGTGGTTACTTACAGGCTCGTCTCCGTGAACATAGTTTGTTTTTATTCACACCCCCCTTCTCTCTCACTCTTTATCTCCTGATTGATACTCACAATGCAGCTGCCTCCGTTGCGACAAGGGTTTCCAGAGCATTCATTGACCTGGATCTCACAGCTGGCACCTGTATATCCAGGTAGACAGGAGCAAGTGTAGCTGCCCTGGCCGGTGTTGGTGCAGGTGGCTCCATTAAGACAGGGTTTATGGTGTGTACAGTAGTTCAGATCTGGAAACAGCAACAATAAAGAATATCTAATAAAATATTACAACACACTTTAAATGTGAATATATGAAACAAAGAGGGCTAATTGAGTTGCAACAAAGTAGTAACACAGTAAACTCACCCTGGTTGCAGAAGAGCCCGCCCCATCCCTCCTGGCAGTTACACTGCCAGGGTTGTTGGCAGGTGCCATGGAGGCATCCTGGGTAACGGATACAGTCATCACAGTAACGCCCACTAAAGCCCACACGACACCTGGGAACACAACATTAAATAAGTCCTGTTAATAACAAAACCAAGGTATAAAGATCAGTAAAATTAATTTATGAACATATCTGAGCAACATGTAAGATGTGAAAAATGAATTTCCATTGTTTCATGACTTACTTGCACTCTCCGGGTTTATCACAGAAGCCGTGTTCTTCATCACAGCCAGGAAGACAGATTGCTGCAGAGAGGGAAAATAATGACAGGTGAATCATGGGAAAACTAGTGTTGGAAACATACGTTTGCCTTCCATCAGTTTCCCCATTCACACAGGGACTTTTCAAACTGCTACCTGCCTTTCAAGTTGGCGCCCCAGCCTCCTTATCTGTTTGTCTGACTTTCAGGCTGTCTGGTAGCTTTCCTATCTGTGCATTTTGTTCACCTGCCCACCTGTCTGTCTGTCTGCAGTCTGCATTCTCTATCTCCAGTGATATAGGCCCAATAAAACACAATTAATAGCACTTTTGATGTGTGGGCCCTCAACTAGGAGTCCTGTGACCCATGTTTGGTGCTTAAAGACACTCAGGGCCAAACTGGAAACTGATCAACTCTGGAGGATAATCAGGGTCATAAGGTCATTCCTGATTCTTATCAATACAACAGGCTGCAGTGTGTTGGTGTCTTCAGTGCTGCACATGTTGCTGGACTTTTTACCATCCAGATTTAGCAGCTACGGCAGCTTTGGACACCAAAGGGGGAACCAGCCAACAAGCCCTCTCCATTAACATGGTTGCTCTCCAACACAAAAGCGCCCCACACAAAGCCTCCTTTCTCCCCTTGACTGTGGGTCAGAAGTCCCTTTTCTCACCCTTGGCCCCTCTCCTCTTCTCCCCTCCTCCCTCTGATCCTCCTCTTCTCCCTTCCTCTTCCATCCTCCTATCTGCTCTCTGCTCCTCCTCTCCTCTTCACCATTTTCCTTTCCTCCCTTTCCCTCCTATGCTCCTCCCGTCTCTCCTCCCTCCCCTTCTCCCCCCCCCCCCCCAGGGCCAGCTGGTCTGTGTGGAGCTAACCACCAGACAGCTGCTCCATTGTCTCCTCTCACAGAGCAGCTGCCCCCTCCACAACAATACACAACCCCGCTCGGCCAATCACCAGCCCGAGTCACAACAATACAGGACCCCCACTTGGCCAATCGGGGAGGAGGTTTGGGGCGAGGAGGCCCTATAGGTCTAATGGAAGGCACGCGGCGTGTGAATTACTGAGGAGCCACTGCGGCTCATTAGAATGGAGGCCTCTGGTGCTATGGGATAACTAACTGACGCCTGTTGCACACGGGCCCCGCATTAGGAGGTGGAAAAAGTCCCTAAACAATAAAGATAGGCAAGTGACTGTTGGGGAAATTAACTTTGAAACTTCAAACTCTCTTTAGTTTTGACAGTTATATAATGACTTTTTAAATGGATAGTGACTCAACTCAAAAACTGATACAAAGCATGCATTATTATTGCTCATGTATTGAGGCAGTTCACTGGGATCAGATGCTCTATGTAAACATCAGCACCTATTACTCATGTGTTTCTCCTTTAGCTTATCTATCTCACAAGCAGCTGTCAGTGAATTTAAATATTAACTAGTGCAATACTTCTGAGGTGAAACAAGTGTGTTTTGCCCCTTTTATCTCCCATTTATGGCCCTTCCGCCCATTGCTCCATACAGCCTGAATGATAGTATTGGATCAATAAACAAAAACAAAAAAAAAACAACTTACGTTCAGTGCAGTACTGTCCCTTCCAGCCAGAGTTGCATATGATCTCTCCACGCTCGCCGCAGGTAAAGTGTCCGAAGGCATCGTCTCGGGGCCGACAGAAGACAGAGCATCCATCTCCGTAATAGTGCTCGTCACACAGAAAGCGGTAGGAGTAACGCAGCTCCGTCCTGCCAGCTGTCTGCATGTCCTTGGACCATTCTTCTCCCACAGTCAGGTGACGCTGAGTGGTGATCCTACTGATCAGACGCTCTGGATTGTCTGGAAAAGTCAATGACGTAGCTTGTTATAAATTGTGTGTTATTACTGTTGGTGTTGTACTGCAGAGTAAGGTGCACATGAGACCCTGTAATTGTCATAAACTATTAGATTTGTCCCTTTTTTTAACTTTGGATTTCAGATCTTTACATTCTTTCTGATGCTTGGCCTTCTATAAAAAGACAACACACACACACAGTGATATTTCTGGAGACATGTCACTGGGTAGAGACATAGAAGCCAAAAATATATAAAAAAAAAACTTTCCAATGGTTCCAATGCAAATCAGCCATGGATACTGCTGTCTGAATTAGAAAATAATAAATAAGTTTTGAAGTGTGCCCTTCCTCTAGAGGAGTTTATTTTAGCTTTTCCATTATCTCCACCACACACACAGATACAGACACACTCCCGTGTTGTGGTCAGTTAGTCATCGTTATAGCAGTGATAAAAGCAGGACATGCTGATAACAACAGCAAATATCTCACCACAGGGACAGATTTCAATTGGCACCTGTAAAACGTGTGGGTGGCCTTTTCCCCATTTCATGTTAAGGAAACCTGCAGGTGGTTTCTTTAGCATTGTGACAAACAGTACAGAGACTGTCTTTATCATCATGAGTCTCAAGTAAATCTGATAAATCTTAATGCCCAAATAATGACAGGTTGCTTGGATATTTTGAAGACCAGACACCTGAATGTAGAGATCAGTTAACATTGCATGTCTATGTGTGGAAAGGAAGTAACTATAATTTTCTCTTTATAAGAGCTTCAGCATAATTCACTAACACGCAAGACACTCAGTATACTCTGTGTTTCGTTGTTTAGCACTAATGACTGAGCACTAAGTGAAAAACATGCCACTGAAAGAAAACGAGGCCACCACTAGCCTTCTGGCCTGTGTTTGAGTTACACTGCTGTCTTTCTGCTTCTCTGGCTGTCACCCACCTGTTGTCAGGTCGTCCAGGGAGTCAGTGTGCAGAGCTTCAATGATCAGTGAAAACGTCCCCTGAGGAGAGACAGAGAGAGAGAGAGAGTCAACAGCTGCTGGGCCTGAAGGTTTCCCTCCCTCCGCAGGGCAGCAGAGGGCCATTAGGAGGCCTCCCAATAAACTTCACAGCCTAATTCCCGTGTTGATTAGGGGCCTAATAAGGGCTACTACCTGCTCCCTTTTCACACCCCTGCTACTATCACACTCTGACACCGCCGTAAAACCAAACGAGGCGGAATTTCACGCTGCGCTGCCAATGATGTGCCAACTCAGAGGATGTTAAATTTCCCACCACGCCTGGTCGGAGGAGAGAGGCGTTTGGTGAAAACACCCCCCTCCGTCCCTCCACCACACACACACACACACACACACACACACACACACACACACACACACACACACACACAAAACAGTCATACACACACACACACACACCCTCCTCCCCTCCCCGTTTTATCCTACCAAAGAGCACAGAAATACTACAATAGCCCCTCTCACACACTGCTGACAAAGACCCTCACAAGTGTTGAGTTTGGGAGCATCTGTTGCGTTTTGCACTCTTCAAAGCTAATATGTCCCACTGGAATAAGACTATAATAACTTCACAGTCTGCCCATGGTTTTCAGTAGCTATTCCTTAAAATGTGACATTAATCATAATACAGACCGCATGACACAATAACACAGTCAAACTATTAAACTATTAAATGCTTACAGAGCTTATATATGCACTTTTATTCATTTATTAAGTGGTGATTTATTAACTGGGAGATGTCATAAAATAAAGCATGATAATTAGTATTGCAGTTAATATATGTATATATGAACGCTTACCGGCCATGTGAAGCCGAAGTTAAAGCGGACTGGGTTGGTGAAGCTTTCCGCGTTGGTCTCCGGCACCTGGAAGGAGTTGGAGCCCAGGACGGGAGTCACAGCCCCGCCGTAGGTACAGGGGGGCTCGGGGGAGACGCTGGCCTGGTAATGCTTCAGACAGATCCGAAAGAAAGTCTTGCATTCGCACTGCTGGTGGCCCTGCGGATGAGCCGAGCCTCCCGGGCAGCAGTTGGCGTTCCCCGTCACCCCTTTCTTGTTAAGAAACTCCTGCAGCTTCAGCTCAAAGACTCCGGAGCACAAAACCTGTGGAGTGGAGGTGACACACAAACACAATCAGCCCCGTGTGTTTTCAGACCGGTAATTTTAGGATGTTTGTGGAAATATAAAGATAATTACAAAGTATTTGAAAAGTTTTTTTAAGTATAAAAACAGCGCGCGTTTTAATACACCCTATTTATAATAATTAGACCTACCTGGCAGGTGAGTAGAGAGAGAGTGACAACCAGGAGCAGACACAGGCGTCCCATTGTGTTGACAGCCCTTCAACAAGCAGTGAAAGCTCCACAGGTCCGTGTAAGCCCGACTCAAACAATCATGGAGAAAGTTTAAAAAGCTTTCCGTTATGTCACAGTCAAGGTGAATTATTGACGCGCAGGAGAGAAGATGGATTCACAGAGAGTTTTCCTTACAGGTCTTCTGCCCCTCTATTTTCCCATATACGAGGCACGGGTTTCTGACAGGATGGAGAAAAAAAAGTTTTACAGTGTAAAGTAATCCTCAACAGAAGGATCCCCTTTGAAGAAGCGTGAATGAAAATCCCCGATGGAAAGAAAGAAGAGTTAATTCCAATCAATCGGTGTATCAGTGCGCAGGAGGAGAAAGAGGCAGCTCTCGATGGCCTTGTTTATTTTTCCACTTGATTGATAATGATATGCTGATCCGAAAAACAGAAAACGAGTCTCCGTCTCTCTCTGCCTCTCTCAGTTTAACAGTGCGTATGTCTGATGGGTGTCCTGCCCTGCACAGGGTTTTATACCGGGCTAGCAGGCGAAGGGTAATAAGATGCAAATGAGCCCCTCTGCTCCTCTTCTTCCCCTCCCTCCACCACCACCACAAGTCCGCCCCGGGGCCATCACAAAGAAAGAGGAGGGGGGAGGAGGGAGGGAGGGGTGGTAGTGGGGGGGTGCGCACAACTTTTCTAAACCCCCCTCTCTTTCTCTCAAAGGGACAGACCAAATGGCTAGTGAGCTGTTAAATGTGCAACAACCCCTTGCTTCCCCTGATGCCTCCCTCCTCCACAGCACAACACGCAGGGCCCAAATTTACATTCCGACAAATTCTTTAACCTCTGCACGAAATCCTCCACATCGCAGCATCAAGTGATTTATATACGCCGCAGCCGGTGCGGACGGTGGCTTCTCATATTTGGGGTTAATGGTGAAAGCCTCGGCTGGCCTGCTCCCCTGTTCCCCAGCCGGCCGGCCAGCCGCCCCAACTGCGCTACAACGACCATCTGCTCCGCCACATTCCTATGGTGTTACCCCTGCCGTGGTTTTCACATGTTCACCCCCCTAAAACAAGTCGATCTGTTCGTATGACCTTATCTTTATTTCTTGGCTAATGTCCTACACCGCACCTCATGAAGTGCGCACTCATCATTAACATATTATGTCATCTAACATGATTGGAAATAACGTAATATAACTAAAGTCTGTCATGTCTGGCATAAAAATGCAAGACTTTTGATCACTCAGTTCATGCGTTTTCCCTTAAACATAGCACCCTATAACTTAATAACATCACTTTGACGTTAGTCGCATTAATATAGAGTCCACCCCATGTCCCATAAAACCGACTGTATGTTTATAAGGCGATCACTTCCCAAATTCCCATTGATGCTCTCTATTTTTACTCCTAAATTATATTTTGAACCACTTTAAGTAGATGAATCCCTGCTTTATGTGTTTGAGAGTAAAACATTATATTTACCAAACCAAGTGCGCAAAGACGCACCAAAATAACCCCACATGGCCACAGGCCAATACACCTACACCGTTTTCATTGCATGCCTGTGTATTTCCCTTACTCGCTCTTTGGTAGAGGCAGTAAAAAAGACTTGGTGGTGTGTCACTCGCGTGGCTGTCATTAAGGGACTTTGTGAGGAGAGGGAGGGGGAGGAGGATGAGGAGGAGGGAAGGCATAGAGGGAATAAAGTTTTTTTCTTTGTGCTTTCAGCTGTATGGTAATTGGGCCGGCAGCACCTGCTCTCCCACAATAATACAACACCAGAGAGAGAGAGAGAGAGAGAGAGAGAGAGAGAGAGAGAGAGAGAGAGAGAGAGAGAGAGAGAGAGAGAGAGAGCATGGCTTGTTGCGTAAACAGTAATCTTACAATATGTTTGATGATAAAGTATCTCAGTTCCCGCATACTGCATACAATCACAGCAGATAAAACGCGATAAACTGCAGCTACATTACACTGACACCACACATGGCTCCACCGTCTAATCTGCGTGTCTGTGTGTATCCGCAGAGAAATGTGGGCAAGAATTCGCACTTGTTGACACGATGTTAATATGAGTTTATCTCAGGCTGTGAAATAACTGCTGAAGAAGTTGGTATATGATTATTGTCCACCTTTCTCCAAACATAAACATCTGCCATGATCAAACCAATCATCTCCTCTTAATGTGATTATCTCTGCAGTTATGAGGTTATGATTTATAGCAGGTCCTGTCAATTAATTATAAATTGAAATCTAATAATTCACAAATCTAAAGCAGCTATTTTATAGTCTAGGCTTAAACACAATTATTTACAAACCATTGAATATATCACAATGGTAATGTGTTTATGTGACCTGTGGCTGTAACACTGCAACAAGTACTTGATCTATTTGTCTTCACAAAAAGGAAATGAAAGGCTAGAAGGGAGTTGCTGATTAGACAGGACAGTTAGCTGATTTGGTGCCACTTGTTGTCAGTCAAGTCAGCCACCACAACAGCTATTAGGACCCCATTTGATTTCTTTATTAATGTGTCGGTGAAGGCAGTGATGCTTAATGTGCTGCCTGAAAAACAAGAGGCTCTACTGCAGAATACCACAGATATTTTTATGTGTACACATTTAAACACGCGCGCGCACACACACACACACACACACACACACACACACACACACACGCCGTGGGGAGGGTGGGGGGGGGGTTCTTAATTAACAACTCTAATTGAAGCTGCTGCCTTGCATTATTTGGCCTGCTGCTGTCCCAAAACAAGGCCTTCATTCACAGCGCACAACTTTATTACTGCGGATAAACCTTCAATCCATATTATCCTCATAAACTGATGATTCACTGTGCTCATTTGTGCCTTGCTGTGTTTTACACCTGGTGTCACTGGAGACAGTTTGGTGACCAACAAGTTGGCTGTAATTCCTCTCTGGGTCAGAGTACAGATAAATGAGAGGCCTTTGCCTAATGTGTCTGCGTGTCCATGATGTGCTCTTTACACTCTTTGAGGCCGATTGAAGGACCTTAACCTTAAGCTTTAACACTATTATCCTTGGCTGCCACGGTCTTTCGAGATACCCGTATGTGTGTTTAGCTATAGGACGCTGCTCATTTCATTTAACCAGTTGATTTCAGCCCCCTTCTCAATAGCCGACAATGCTCCTATGTGGCGTGGCGTAAAATCCCTCTCTCGAAGCCTTTTATTAACACTCATCCCGACTTTCAGAGGTGCCCTGTGCTCTTTCTCTCCCTCTCTGTATTAGGCCAATATACTATCAGTCATTCATCACCATGACTTGGCACACATTTTCCGATTACGCCAGCAAAGCGTGACTGAAAGGCATGGTGAGATGGAAAGTAACCCCCCCCCCCCCCCACACACACACACACACACACAAACACACACCTCGTTCACCAGCATCAAGACGACATTTTTCCCTAAAACATAATTTATGCCACGAGATTCTCTAATTGTGTCTTAAAGGAAACAGCAGAAAGTAGGAACTCCTCCCCTCTGATCATTGTGCGTGTGTGTTTGTGTGTGTGCATGTGTGCGTACGTGCGCATGCGCGTGTATGAGGTTAAAAAATTGTTTAACTGGAGGTCGATTGTTTAACTGAAGTGCTTTCCTATTGTCTATGTGTGTATGTGTCTGCGTGTGTGCGCGTGATCGTGTGTGTGTGTATGTGTGTGTGTGTGTGTGCGTGTGTGTGTGTGTGTGTGTGTGTGTATGTGTGTGTGTGTGACCAGGAGCTCTGTGACACGCAGGGGGACAACAAAGGGAGAGGTCTCGCGCCCCGCCGCCCATTCATCCCTTTCTCTCGCGAAGTAATTCCCATTGATTCTTATTGAACGGCGAGTCGCGAGCCCCTCGGGGGAGAGCCGTGTGATTTGTGAAGGGTCGCGAGGACAAGACACGCCCCTCCTCGAGCCCCGGCCATCTGCTCACCAAACACCACAACACCAACCAACCTACCAAATGGCTTCCCTCATCTCTACCTATGTAAAGTCTCTTCATTTCTCTCTTTCTGTCTTCTTCTGTGTGTCTCAGTGAATCTGCTTCTGCTGACTGTCATCTCTTTTATTTCTCTCCATTCTGTCATTTCCAAACTAGAAGCCTTTGTAGGTGAAGCTACTAGTTGCTCGGTGGGTTCCTGGGCCAAATCACAGTGGAGGCATGCAACGGGTATGAGGTGGCCATATGGCCAGTGTGTGTGTGTGTGTGTTTGTGTGCGTGCCAAGAAATGGATGGATGGCCGTCGTGGGAACCTCCACATCATCACCATCACATCAACACACACACACACACTGGACACACACACTAACCATTGCACATAGCATGGCAGCCTTTGGTCTGGTCAGTTATAGCAATCAAAGTTCACAGGGAGCTGGAAAGAGGCACAACTCTGGATCATTCAATTTGAGCCAGAACAAATGTAACTCCTTCTATGCTGCAGGTTCCCACATGCACGGCAGGAGAACTGGTATGTTTTAATTAGCTCTGGTGCTCAATGAAATGTTTAATTTGTGCCTGGGCTGAAAGAGTTTTAGTACGGCTGAATAGAGACCAATATTCAATTAGTTGAAGCCCCTGAGCTAGTCAAATTTATTGGATTCATGCATTCGTTCCATCACATCATGTTGAGAGGAGCAGATAGATAGATAGATGGATAGATAGATAGATAGATAGATAGATAGGTGCAGGTGCAGATCCTGATGTGTTGAGGATCTTTCCTGTGCTGATTATAATGATAAAAGGAGAGTCGTGTGGCTTGATGGATCAGACTCCCCCAGCAACAACAACACTGTGATGTCAGAAACTTGAGACTCACGTGCCCCCCTTCCCAATCAGAGCCACAAAGACCCGGGGCCGCCTATACCTACCATCCCAGTCAGGAATGTAGCAGCTTATGCCACCTGTTAGCCTGAATGTGAGACACAAACTTAAATTACACCTGTGTTATGTTTTGGTGGTCCTGTGTGAGTCATTGTTTACCATTTTATGAAAGACAGAGGGTCCATTTAGTGGAAAAATATGGATGTAATCTGTAATAAGATGAGGTATTTTTACCTTTTGAGCTTCAGTATCTTCAATATTCCTTTTGAATTGTTTCAATGGTTTCAACACTAGATGAAAACATTTTTTACACTTGGACATCAGATATTCTGTATTTTCCAGTGCTTCATTTAAGTTTGTTTACATTGAGAAGAGCTTAAACTATTAGTCAGTTAGGCCTCATCAATTAGTTAATTGACAGAAAATTAATCGGCAACTTTACTTAGTTTTAGCTTCTCAAATGTGAGGATTTTCTGCTTTTATTTGTCTTTTGTGATATTACATTTTTGCATTTTGGACTGTCGCACTAAACAAGTAATTTGCTGATTCAACATTTATAGACTGATATCCTATAGGCTATTCATTGATTCATCAAGAAAATAGTAGGAAGATTAACTGATAATGTTGAGTGAAATATTAAAAATTAGATTTTTTGTTTCATGGCTGCACCATTACACTGAATGAAACATCTCTAGATGTTTTATGCATGGTATTATATTACATTTCCCTGAAATTCAGCATAAAATATTCTTGTTTGTGATTGGAGTTTAAATAAAGTTCTGTAGGTTTTAACAGTGCTTCGCCACATGGTGAATCTGCTTTTGAAGATGATGATGACCCGTGACGAACACAGAATTTGAAATTCCCATGAGACGTCCGGAGCATAATGTTTGATTTGAAACCAAAACAAGCAAACAAACAAACAACAACCCCTGTATTTTGAACAAATCACACTCTCCCTGCTCCCTGAGATCCCTGCCCTGTGGCCCCCTGGGGGTCCTTGGCCTTTAGTTTGAGAACCAGTGGCCTCCAGCAGCAGGATTAGCCAGGCCAGCTGCCCAGAGAGACCCTGGACGCTGACACCAGGCCTGACCCCAGGGTGGCTACTATCAGGGACACTGAGGGGATTTGGACAGCACTTGGTGCGTATATGTGTGTGTGTGTGTGTGTGTGTGTGTGTGTGTGTTGTTCATTCAGTCGGACAACTGTTGAGCCAGTACAGATTTGGGCAGCGGTGTTCTTTGTATGTGTGTGTGTGTGCTTGTATGGTCAATTCTTTCCGGGGGTTAACTGCTGATCCAGTACAAATGGGAGGTGCTGGGGGGTAGGGCTGAGGGCAGTCGTGTGCTCCTGGAACATCTGCCTCTGTTTCTCCTGAGTCAAGCTTTGGTCAGGAGAGGGGAGGGGTGGAGGAGGAGGAGGAGGAGGAGGAGGAGGAGGAGAAGGAGGCAACGGCTCCTGCTGATCACACATGCTCCTTCCTACTATTAGTTATTTGTGTCCACATAAAGAGGATATATGAAGGGACATGGATGTATATGTTGCTACATAC
Organism: Thunnus thynnus; assembly: GCF_963924715.1. Taxonomy (NCBI): domain Eukaryota; kingdom Metazoa; phylum Chordata; class Actinopteri; order Scombriformes; family Scombridae; genus Thunnus; species Thunnus thynnus. Next base: position 24,056,807 of record NC_089517.1, on the reverse strand, counting down.
AACAGTATATTTGTGTTTTTATGTATCTATCACTAGTGAGCACATTTGTGGGCACATTTTCATTTTGATATGCAACATGATAGCCTGGTTACAGACATCTAAATTGACGCCCACATCTATGATTTTATTCAGCAATTCAACTAAAGTGAAAACAAAATGAATTTCCAACACTTTCAGTTCAAAACCCTGATAATGCAAGTCAGAAACTAACTAGCTTAATGTCTTCGCTGCCCACAAACAATAGAGGATTATTTTCATGCTTTCTGGCTCTAAGGACGATACTTTTGGTCGGCGGTCATGAGCAGGCTATCCCCCTTTGTCCAACCACGTCACTCCTGGATGAACTCTCTAAACTTACATATCACACAGCATTTATTTTAATGTCAGTAACAGTAGCTAGGTGGTGGTGGCTGGTAAATTGGAAGATAGACCTAAATTATCCATCAAGTGCAGCTCCACTCTAGAAAACAACACCCTTTTTCTTCAGTACCTACCTCAATCCTGATCACCAGCCTTGAATTCAACACATAACTGTATAACACACAATAATCTACCTACAGTACAGTATGTGCCACTATGTGCTTGGATACGTTATAAAGTTATTATCATCTGTTCTGACCCTCTCATGCCTCTTTTTTGTCTTGTATTGTTACACACTAAAAATCACTTGGTCACGATTTGATTTTTAGTGTGTATTGTGTTGAAGTGTCTGTCATGTTGTTGTGCTATGTACAGTGTTGTTGTTTACGTAATTCAGTCTTATTATGGCGACATAGACCTAAATCTGAGAAATCACCTTCAGCTCCTCAGTTCATCAGTTTTAAACATAAATCTGTAGCTATAAGACAAGTGGGCGAAGAGAAGAATAGGTATTGCAGCTGTTGATTCAACATCTGCACACATCCAGGGCAGCTGTTTCCTAGAAGCATTCTTAAGGCTAAACAATGGAAGTATGGTCATTTTAGCCGTAGCCGCTATTGGGAAACATGGGCCAAATATGTTGGCCAAAATGTGGTCTTCATGAGTCCAGTGGCCATAACTTTCCGGTGCACACACAGGAGGCAGATTTACAACACAGCTCCTCCTCTCCTTGAAGATCAGTTGACTGGGAGGGGTGGATTGTCTTCCCAGTCCACAGAGCATCTGGCTGAGGAACGACAGATGCTGACAGCTGGACTGACAGCCAGCATATGTCCCTTTCTTTATTTAGCTCAGACAATAGAGTGGAAGGGACGGGGGTGCTTTGTGTTGAATGTAGACCTAATAGCTTGTGACTCCAGAAAAGAGAAGAGCCCCCATTCTCCAGGAGAGCCCAGAGAGCAATTAGCCAGTCTCTGATCCTGGCCTGGAGAGTTTATGGGAAGACTGAGCCTACAAAACCTCAATGGTCCATTCTTATTCATGCCATATTAAGGTGTTTATTTTTTAATTACAGCAGTATGACTAAACATTAAAACTTATATTAACGGTAAATGTTTTATTTTTGGTCCTCGTAGTCTTATATTTGAATGAATCACTAAGATGACTTCCTGAGACTACTATTATATATAACCTAAGATGATGGTCGTGGTGGCTCATGGATGTATCATAAGATGTATTATTATTATTATTATTATTATTATTATTATTATTATTATTATTACTAATAGTAGTAGTAGTAGTAGTAGTAGTGGTATTATAATACATCCATGGGTGGACTCCATGCGCCTACCAGCACGTGTGTTTTGTTTTGCAACGTGATGACGCCACGCGTAGATGACAGGAAGTAATTTGCATAACAACCCATGAACACAACCAGGATACAAGCCGCTCGATTATACCGAGAATTTAAAGTAAGTTGTTAGCTGTGTAAAGCAATATTTGGTAGTAAATGTATTTGCAGACACAACTTAATACATAACGTGATGGTTTGCAACGGCGAGACCCGGAGCTGTGCAGGAATCAATGAGTTTAGCTGTTAGCATTGAGGTTTGTTCTCACTGAAAACTGAATAACCAAACAGAGGGTGATAGGAAAGATATGAGGGAGCAGACACAATATTCTGGCATCATTTAGCATCCTGCCACCTTAAAAAGTTTATAATGAACGAGTCTGTGTCGTTGTCTCACCCTGTCTCTCTATTTCTGTTTCTGTAGATATGGGAGTGAAAGGTCTTCAGCAGTTTGTGGACTGCTGCTGTCCAGAGGCCCGTGTGACTGTGAACCTGAGAGAGATGGCCAGACAGCATGCTGCCCAAACCACAGATCACACTACCAGTTGAGTTTCTTCTGTGAAAACCGATTGTACTTTTCAAAAAACTGGGGAGGATATTGATCAAGCTGATATGAATGAATGTGTTTACCTCAAGCAGTTTAATCTCTACTGTACAAATGCAGGTATATACTACATTCAACTGACTACCAGTGTTTGTATGCCTTGTACTATTAATATTATAACATTACTAAGAGCATCTTTATATGTGCTTATTACTGTTAGTCAATGTTAAACTGTTTACTCATCGCAACGTCACTTTATATAACACACTGCATCAATGGCACAAATGTAAATCTGTATATCTACATCTTGTGTATCGTAAGCCTGTCATAGTAATTTACATCATACACATCAGCACTTAATGAAATCTGAGTATATTTCGAATTTATACTTAAATATTACTTTTGGTGATCAGCAGCAGTTTATTATATATACATATATATTTTCTAAAATAGCATCTCCCTGGACACAGACTCTTTGAACCTCTCCCCTCAGGAAAAAGACTGAGAGCCATAAAAACGTCATCCACCAGCAGACACAGGAACAGCTTCTTCCCAGAAGCTGTTGCTCTTCTAAACAACTGTGCTGTTATCAAACTGGACTTTACATTTCACAGCCCTCATTCAATCCCAGCATTGGTCACTTTAATATATTTAATCAAACTGGACTTTGTACATTGTACATTGCATTCAACCTCGACTGTCACATAATTAAGTATTTATTGCACATGACACATTTAATTTTTGCACTTGTCATCACTTCTTGGTTCGTAGCACAGTCCATATTTCCTTTGTACAGTCAGTATTTCGTTTCAAGTTTTATATCCCATTTCAAAACTATTACTTTTCCATTCTGTTTTCATTTACTTTTGGTACTACTTTGTTTATTTCATTATTATTATTACCTTACTCTTGTTCTATTTTTATTATTCTATGTTGCATTTGTTGGAGCAAACGCTAAGACACATTGTTTGTATGCTTGCACACTTGGCTAATAAACAGTTTCTGATTCTTATCAATAGTGGTAATATTTACCACCACTTTACATCCAGTATTCCTAATTATAAGCCTGGAAATCACATTTGCATGGCAATGATATGGGTAAAAGGACCAACCCTGCTGTTGATAACAGACAGACATACATCAGTAATTTTAGTAGTTTGATAGATTAAAGTTGTGCTAACATGGATGCAGATCAAAGTGAAACATTGAGAGGCAGGGCTAGCGGCCCAACATTAAAGGACAGGTTCACAATTTTTCAAGTCTAACACTGAAATAGTTTTTTCTTGCCATAATCTTTCATCCTGTTCATACTGACTGTTAGAAGATCCCTTCATAATGCACTTACAATGTTTATCTGAAGGTAATATGAAGCTTCAGTCATCCAAATTAGTCAAATCAAATAGACATCTTTCAACGTTACAGCCTTTTTAGTGTCAAAGTCCCTCTTTTTGTTACTATACTTCCACAGCAGCTCAACAGGGAAACACAAAGAAGGAATATGATGCTATAAAGACTGTAAATGTGGCAGATATCCATCTGATATGACTAACTCAGACTGCTGAAGCAGCAGTATGAACAGAGGAAAACCTCTTTCAGTGTTTATTTGGACACCTGACTGTTGTTTCAAGACAGACTTGAAAAACTGTGAACCTATCCTTTAAGGAAAAAAAAAGAAGTTTGATCAGCTGCACTTTGTTTAGCTCATTTGTTGAATTGATTAAGTAATTTATGGGATGTTCGTTGGCTCAGAGTGGGTTAACATGCAAGCCCACATTTGTATTTAACTCTCATGTACTGTAGGTCCTACACTCATTGTGGATGGTATGGCCTGCCTGCGCCACTGGTACTCATGTAAGGACTGGGTGTGTGGGGGGCAGTGGAGGGAGTACATGGACGCCCTGAAGAGCTGGGTGGAGAGCTTCACCTCAGCAGGTATTAGACTGGTCTTCTTCTTTGATGGAGTGGTTGAAGAGAAGAAGAGGCGGGAGTGGGTGAGGAAAGAAACACTTTCTTTAAGCATACATATTTAGATTTTTGTGTTTAACACGCCTTTAAATTGTGTCTACTGAAAGACTGTCAGCCCATTTCTGTCTTCAGTTACAGAGTTCTTTCTTTAAGCAGATTAAGCAGATTAAGCAGATTAAGATATCTCGATTGTATTTCACCTTTAATATAAGGTGCCTACTTGATGTCCTTGAGAACATGCCAGCTCTAACATTTTGGTCATGTTTTTCCGTATCTTCTTGCCCACTTGAATAGCACAAAGCAAAGTGAAGTCATACCCTGTGATTTCACATAGTGACCTTTGAATTAGTAGATTTTACGCAGCTAGTCTTGTGAGATTACATTCACAATCTCTTGTATACAAACAACATCTTTTCCCGTCTACAGGTGAAGAGGAGACGCAGAGTAAACGGGGAGGTGTGTAAGGTATTTCGTCACATTAAGGAACATGGAGAGCAGCCTGGTGGAAATCTCTTCGTTCTTCCTTCTGGCCTGGCAACATTCACACCCTTTGCCCTCAGGTCAAATTTTGGTTCTTGTTATTGGTGTTAATTGTCTCTAATAATGTCGCTCAATATTAATTTCTTCTTATTATAGATTTCATTATTGCTTGCAGGTCGCTGGGTCAGGAAGTGTTTTCCACAGTGCAGGAGGCTGACTATGAGATCGCCAGATATGCCTGTCGTCATGGCAGCATGGGCATTCTGGGACAGGACACAGACTTCCTCATATATGACAGGTTTGTTAAAGTTATTACGTTATAATGTCTTTTTAAATCAGAATAAGTAAAAGCAAGCTGTTACCAAAACTGAAGAGTGTCCTTCTTTAGGGATCAGAACTCTGATCTCTGTTACGGTAAATCTGCATGTTAAATTATACAGTCAAATACTTAAACCCTGTAGAACTGAGTTACCTGCAGAATGACTTATCCTACTTACTACTTACAGCTCAAGTGCTGAATTTGATTATAGATTGTGGTACTTCATAACATTGATAAGTCATGGAAAACTAATTAAATTAAATTGATAAAATGCGGATAAAATTCCTGATCCAAATGTGTAATTTTGTCTTTTGAAGTGCTCCTTACTTGTCAGTGGCAAATCTGCGGCTAGAAAGTCTCACCACTATCCTATACGACCGACAGAGGCTCTGCCGAGCCATTGGACTGTCTGTTACCCAGCTACCACTGCTGGCATGTCTCCTAGGAAACGATGTGGTGTCAGAGGAGCGGATGCAGCACATCAGGAACAATGCCATGGCAACATACAGGTGTCTGAGGTTTTGGTTTGATTTGCTCAATATTAATATTGTGTAATTGTAATAATGTGATCTCTGAATATTTAATTAAAAATGTAATTCCTCTTACCTTCCATGTAGATTTATAGATATACATATACACATACATATATACATACATATACATATATATATATATATATGTGTGTGTGTGTGTGTGTGTGTGTGTTTGTTTTCCTGCTGCTTGGGTGCTCAACCAAAAATAGCTGACTGAAATCATTTTCCGAGAACTTGTTTCAAACAAAACAAAAATTGTTTTTGATAGCCTTAATCAGAATACTTTAACTTATCTGTTTATGATCTGTGTAGTACTTAAGTCAGCTTTGTGCTCTGTCTTCATTTTTCATAGTTTAGGAAATAAGGAGTTGCTAAACCACAGTTGTTTACTTCGGTCTGCACTCTGCTGACTAAAATCACTGATCTCAGCTTAATGTGACGGTGAGCCAAGTTGGTTAAAGATCTGATGAGAACTTCTGTTGAATTCACAGTAAAGCTAAGTCTTCTGTCTCCCAGGGAAATGCATCCTGCTCCGCTCTCTGGAGCTCCTCGGGGGCAGATGGTGCTAGCTGTATCCCAGCTTGTGAGTTCTTTGTGGGGCAGGGAGGAAGAAGAGTCCAGACTTATTCCTCAGTCTCTGGACTTGTCAGATCCAGACAGAGAGCTCCTGGAGAGGGGCGTTCGCTCCTACTCACTGCCTGAACAGGAAGCTTTTCAGCGGGATGACAGCTTTCCCTCCGCCTTTGAGAAATATGTCAGTCCAGAAATATTAAAGGTATGTTCTGTACCACATACGTGTGTTGTTGAAATCTCTTCTGTTTTGAGAGAGTGCCAAATGCCAGATTGGCTAAATATGTCTTTCTTTGTGGTTTTCTCCAGGCGTGTAGAGAGAAGCATGTAGCGGCAGAGGGTTTCATGGTTTACAATGTTGTGTGTGAGGGAGTGGTTGAATGTAGCAACAGTCTGGAGGATGAAGAGGACAATGAACTGCTGCCTCAGGCCCTCGTCTACAAGTCCTGCAGACAACACATCTACAGTCTGCTGCTGCTGCACAGGCGTGATGGTAGGACAGCAGACATACAGGATGGGTCACACACACTCATACACAAACGTTTGTTGACATAAACGCACACATGCTGACACACACATTCTGGAAACCCCATATGCACAGTCAGAAAATCACAACACACATGTAAATGTAAACATACACTGCTGAGGAGAAAGTAAATTTCAGTTGATGGTATACAAGCCCTGCAGACTGTTCACATACACATGGACATACACATATATGCACACTTCGGAGGAAATACACGCTTGGCAGTGGAGTTTGTGTTGTCACCTTTTTATGTTGTGCAGTGAGGAGAAGTCAAACTAAGTGTAACCTTGACTGTTATGTGTGTGTTTTCAGACAGCATCGAGGAACCTCCAGCAATCAGGGAATGGTTTGTCTACCCTGGAAACCCTCTGAAGGAACCTGACTTGGTCCACCCCGTCCCAGTTAGCCTCCCATGTACTGTACCTGCTGGTTTCTCAATATACTAGTCTCTGTATTCTTAGGCTCAGGTTAGGATTTAACTCTAGTTAGGCCAGCTGATGCAAGTTAAAAAAATGAGGAAATAAGGTCTTTTTATACAATTTCCCTTGTTCGGATGATGATAAACTGTTCCAGTTTTGGGTAGTGCTCTGCAAGTTTACAATGCTCCAGGTAACGAGCAACAAAAGTAGTCATGTGGTTTCCCTGGAATGATGTATCCCTCTCTAATGAGCAAGTGGTTTCAGAATATTTGCCTCTGGATGGAAAAGACAGTGAAATCAAGCTTAATATGTTTAACACATTACAGACATCTGGTCATGTTAGTGTTTTCAAGGCCAAACACCAAAGTATTGTGTCTGTGTCTGAATTTGTAGGCCATCAGCCCAGTCTGGACTTGTTGTGGTTCGGCACTGGTCCTGACATTTCTACTCTTCGTCTGGTGTCCTTCTTTTCAATTTTTGACTGCCAGGAGTTCTCTGAGTTGTATGGAGCTGTGGAAGACTCTCTCCTGGCTGCTCTCTGTCTAGTCACCTACATAGCCCTCCAGGTAATGTTAACTTTTTATGGTTTGATATATTTTAGCACTTAATGATGAAAGAAAACAGATGTCATAAGTCAAACTCAAATGAATGCTGAGGAGAGCATTTATTGAACCAAAGTCACATTAATTAAACAGGAAAAGGTGGACACACTTTTTCTTAAGTCCTCATAAAGATGAGTAAGACGGATTCACATTCCCAATCAAAGATTTGTACATTCAGTCAAATGTTTTGATCATTAGACTTATTTCCTCTAACTAAATGTATAAAAACAATCACAAATGGCAAATTAATTTAGTTTTATTTTATTTTAATTGAAAAGACATACAAGTGATTTTCTCTGAAGTTACTAGTACTTATTTCACGTGCACAACCTTCTTTTGAGTGATATTTGATGTTCCAGTTGCAGAAAGCATGAAAACATCGTTAGTAACGGGCAAGTTGAAAATGATGACGTCTCCACTGTGTTTGATATGTCTCTCTTTTGGTTTTCATTTGCCCAGCTGCGTGTTTTGCTTCGGCACCAATGAATAAGTTAAGCTGTTAAATGAAACGGTTGAATACAATGCATTCAGTTTGTATTTAGGCATTTCAGCCAAGATAATGGCAGCATATGTGGAGTAAAGCTATACTTGGTGATTTATGTAAACAGAAAATGAAAGACCAAATGTTATTTGGTGACACTTAAACATACAAGTCAGCTTTTGATTTGGGATTAGCATCTATAACACATATACAACAATTATTCTGCTCTTTTGTCAACATGTGATGTGAAGTTAAACATCTCTTGTTGACGGTCTGTTCTGTGTTGTTTTGTCATGGCTTGATGGTAACCATTATCACCCACTGAGTGCCCAGTTTAGCCACAGACACCGGTCTTTGCAGCTGCAGCTCTTACGTCAACAACTGCTCTGATAACCACCCGAGGGCTTTGAACAGAGCCATTTCTTAATTCGCCTCACTACATTTCTGTTTTTATTTTGGGCGTAAATTTTAAGCTATAAACATTTTTGATGTGTGTAATCCTTATGTAACGCCTCATGATTGCTTTTCAGAGTATGTGAAAAAAGAGCTTTTGCTTTTGTGCGTTTTGCATGGACGTCATCTGAACTCCAAAACAACAGAGATCACAGGATCACTTGGACAAAAGTACATGCGTCATTTTGCTGAAGATAAACAAAAATTATACTTAGAGTTTATCCTCATTTAATCAACTTCGCTATGAACAATTTGAAAAGGAAATGTGAATGAAAATATTGTCTTGAGCTTTCAGACGTTTTGACTTTCTTTGCATATTTAACAAGAGTGCTTCAACTTAACTTTAACATCTTTGTGTTGGGAAATGTATAAAATGTGTTTGCTTAGTTTCTTTAGATTTCTTTTTACAATGTTAGTGCTGTCTCCTTCTGTAAATCCCATTTGTAAAAAAGGATGACAGTTCCTGCTTTCTGATGCTTGTTCTCTAAAATGAATAAGTGAATGAATGACGAGCAGAAAAACATCTCATTCACATTATCCTTCCCCGCTTAAAGATGTTTTAGCTACCAGTAGGCTACCAGAAATTTTTTAATCAAACAAATCTATTCGCCATTCAAAAGAAAAATTGTGAAATGGCTTATGAAATGACCACCTTTTCTTTAAATCAATGAAGTTATGCAAAGTACCTGATGAATTTGTTTGATTAAACACTCATTACAATTGAGTACACTATTAGCTTAAAGGCAAATTAGATAACTGCAGCTTCCAGACAGATTTTTGGACAAACTGTCAGACGGACACTTTTAACCGGTTGTTTAAATGGACGAAGGACCAACAGACAGGCTGAAGAGCAGCTTGTTAGATGGACCGTTAGACGAGTAGACAATCAAAGATGAGCAGACAGGCTGACAGACAACAGTAGCTGTTGTTGTCTGATCACTGCTGCATTCACATTCACTCGCCACTCTTCTATTTAAATAGCTTCAGGGTTTGTTTGTTTTGAACACACAACTGGGCAGCCTTGTTTCTGCAGTCAGCATTGTTTCTTTCTCTGTTGAATTGTTGCGCAGAGAGCAGACAAAACAAACTGACCCACATAGAAGACACACTGGGATGTGATTGAATTGGCTAACCATATATTTGCCTCTGTGTGTGTGTGTGTGTGTGTGTGTGTGTGTGTGCGCGCTTGTGCTTGTGTGTTTGTGTATTTGTGTGTGTCCAGGTACCAGCTCTGTCTTTAGAGGACGTGGATGCTTACCTGAGTCAGGCTGTGTGTCTGAGACTAAAATCCCCTCAGGAGCTTCAACAGATCAAGGTCAGCTACAAGCACAAACACACAACACATACTGTAAACAAGGTCAATCATTCTTTTATTTTTAGTGATTTCAATCAATCATAGCCAGATTTTGTAAGACAACCAGATTTCTTTTTTGTAATTTTCACCTCATTTTTATGTCCTAGTGCACCAAAAAAATGTTGTGTTCTCTGCTGTTTACAGTACAGCTCAGAAAATGTTTCCAGTAATTAGAAAGTGAAGAGAAAAATGGAGAGAAAACACAGTTAAGCTGCTGAATGAGAATCTGTTGAAGAAAACAAACAAACAAACAAACAATTTTGGTTTAACTGTGTGATGGTATTTTTGTATTATAGACTTTTCAAATATGATTTTCACCAAATTCTTTATATTTCAATATGAACATGGATAAATGTCCAGATTTTTTTAAAAATAAAGGCTAAAATAATGAGACCTTCACATATTTGTACAAACACAACCTCAGTGTTGATGTGGTTAAACAGATTGAAAGAATTTCTGTGTTAGAAAACATCACTGATGTAATTTATTAAAGCACATATGTGACTTTTAAAACAGATGTTTTCAATAATAGCTGATGGTTAAATAAATATAATCAACTGATTTAATTGTAATTAGAATTTCTTTGGGTTTGATTTATCAAAACAAGCAATTTGAAGACATCAACCTGAGCTCCGAGAACTTTTGATGAACATTTTGACATATTTGAAAAATGATTAATCAGTTATTCAGAAGAAATAACTGATTAATCAATAATGAAAATAATCATTAGTCGCAGCCCTGATCTAGACAGCGCGGTGACTGAAACCAGTGAGGCACCGATACTTCTATCTTCTCACGGTGAACTCGGCTGATGAGACTTGTGAGCTCCCAGTTACCAGAATCAGAGAGTCAGCTTTGCTTTTCCATTCTCTGGGAAAATGGCCGTGCTGCTTGCTGCCTTGTTGTAGCCCCATTTATTTTTACTGCTTAATTACCATACTTACGTCTAGTAATTTGTATTTTTGCTGCTCGTCTGTTTTCTACACAATAATTAGGGCTGGGCGTTGATTTGAATATCCTGTCTGGGAGAAGTTCAGTGCTGCAGGAGGGGAGTCAACTGAGTGACACATATATAAAACACATAATATACGCACATATGCACTGAGATGTGGGTTATCAAACTGTCAATTTTAGGTTTTTGATTGTGTTTTCATTTGCACATGCGTGTGTGTGTGTAGAACCTGCAGAGAGATACAGATTCACATATATACAAGAGCAACGTCCACACATCAGGATATCACAGTACAAATTGAAAATCTGCCTTTTTATTCCACCAAAATGCGCAAAATAGTTTTTTAAAAATGAAAGTTAATTTATTAGAATGCTGTGTATATGTGTGTGTGTGTGTGTGTGTGCTCAACTGAGTGAAAATGAGTCACAACATTTATTTGTGTGTGTTTAGGGGAAAGGGGTTGTGGGGAGGTTTTGGGATGCGTTGGTTTTGTTGCAACATTCCTCCCCATGGGACTGTGATTGTGGTGTGTGTGTGTGTGTGTGTGTGTGTGTGTGTGTGTGTGTGTGTGACAGAGAGAGTGTGCTGGCGACAGTCGCCTGTCTGACGCTCACCACACAGATCTATTTACATCAAACACACTCCGCCCCGCTGGACACACACACACACAAATTCTTGTGCGTCTGTGTTTCTGTCTTTTGTCTTTCTCTCACGTTGTGTGTACTCATATTCTACTACTTTTTACACTCAACCACTTTCTCTTTCTCAGTCTTTCTTCACGTTGCTCTTTATCTTTCTCTCTCTCTCTCTCTCTCTTTGTGTTGGTTTGTTTGTGTGCACCGTCAGGCTTTTGTGTCTCTGTCCAGTGGTTCATTGTTTTCAGAAGGTGAAGCTGTGTTTGACTGGAAGCAGGTGGCAGGCAGGGCTGTATGTGAGTGTGTGTGTGTGTGTGTACACGTAATCACTGTTATCAGTGCTATCTTCCAGAGAACAGGTGAGAGCAGATAGCACACACACACACGGAGAACAGCTGCCTGCTGTTAGCGACTGCTGTCATTACTTTAAGCTTGTATATCATCCTCTTTTTATTTGTCGATCTCATCCAGTTTCTTCTCTCTGTTCCTCCCCTTTATGGCCATTAACAGTTTCCTTTCCTTTTATCAATCAACTCATACTAACACAGCTGATCACTTCTGTCAGCTAAAGATAGCTAGTTAGATAGCTAGCTAGCGTAGAGTAAAGTGACGAGAGGTGACGTGAAGTGGGTGGTCTGACTCTTTTATAGCTCTGTTATTTATGTGTCAGTGCTGAGCAGATGATGTTGTGCAAATTTGTGTTGGGAAACACCAATTATTTCAGCAGCTGTGAATAGAAGTTTAAGAAATGTGTTCCAAGTGGTGACACTGAGCATATTGAAGAAACAGATGGTTTTCTACAGCAGAGCTCTTTCAATGATGCTGATATTTGTAGAGTGTTAATTGAAGTCAAAGTTACTATTAATACCTCAAGCATTATGTCTCAATTCAAGCTCTATTAATATGAATAGTATGATGATATTGCCACTTTGTCATCAAAATGATACATTTTATTTAAAGCTCAGGAAAAAAGCCAGCATGTGCATCTTGAGTTAAGTTTTTTTTAATCAAATCAAGATACATATCTTGTAATAATAGTGTACATTTATTGATTATATTTGTAAACTGGTCTGTCTCCATGGACAGTGCAGTGACTGCCTGTGTGGTCCGTTACTGTGGTGGACTGAGGATCTGTTTTTTAGTTTGTGAAAATTTGAGGTGAAGGAATTTATTGTCACATGTGGTGGAGTGAAGTGTGACTTGCTGGCAGCTCAGAAGAGTCACTACTGCTGCTGCTGCTGCTGCTGCTGTGTCATCTGCAAATTTAAAGTCCAACAATTTGTGACAGAAGATACAACAAAGCACCAGGCCTCGTAATAAAGATGTGCTACCAACCAAATGTGAACCCCAAACTTCTTTCTGTCTTGGCTCTCAGCTTCCTGTCCTCTCCAGTCGGGCAGTGCAGCTGGGATCGCTCTATGTTCGAGGACTGAGCCACCTGCTGGGTGCAAACTCTGCCAGCGGCTGCCCGCTGCCCAGCGCTGCCCTGCTGCCTTGGCACAGCTTCGACGGACGGCTGTTCCACTCAAAGTACCTGCTGGCACACAGCGGCGCAGAAGACACTGTGCTGTTGGACAGCGATGTGAGTGGAGACAGAAAAACAAAAAGGGGAATGTGTGTGTCAGAGAGAAAAGTGACAAAGTTGTCTTCTGTCTATTCTATCATACATGAATAAGATGATTTTGAGTCATGTGTCTTAATCATGAGTAAGTTAAGTGAGTTACTGTCTGCCTCTCCTTCCAGTCTTCCTGTCTGTCTCTGTTTCTCCACCTGAGAGAGAAACTTACAGAGGCTTGCAGGAGGAGAAGCAGAGTCCTGCAGTCCAGACCCAGCCCAGAAGCCAGATACAGAGACAGACACACAGGTGAGATATCTGACTGACCGACTGATACACATCACCCACTGACCACTTCAGCCACCTGCCAAGTGAACTCTCTCCTCCCGCTCGTGTCTGGTGTTTGTGAGCCATTATTTGTTCTGTGGGTCGCTGCTCGTATATATTTATCCGAAACAATTTACGGTTCTCCGTTGTTCCGGGTAGCATAATTATGCTGCCATTTTGGCGAGGGCTCTTTGAAGAAAGAGTGTTTGATCTTGAGACTGTCCCGGTTAAATAAAGGTCAGAGAGAGAAAAACATTTTGACCTGAATTAAGAAATTTTATGGTGTCTCTAGGGCGCCCTGGTGGACTAGTGGTTAAGATACAGACCATATAACCACAATAACCTCGGTGCAATTCCTGCTTGGGACCTTTATTGCATGTCATGACTTTCTCTCTTCCTATGTTTCCTGTCGTTATCTATACTGTGAACTATGCAGTACAAAAGAAAAATGCCAAGAGAAACATCATAACAGCAGAGTAATGATGTTTCTATTATTTTTAAGGCTCCAGTAGTTCAGTTTTTATTTTTTGGAGCCAGTCTTTGTTATTCAACACTGGCCAGAGCTCAGAGAACTGAAGAGAATCCAGTGATCTGAATGGCAGAAACACACTGTAGCTCATATAAAAAAAAAAAACTGATGAAAATACTCCTGGAGCCAAATGGAGAAGTACCATTTTAATCTGACAGTTGATCTGTGGTTGTAGTTCTCTGGTGCCCCTCACAGAACCACATTACCCAGAGGGCCGTGCTGTAACGAGCTCCATGTGTGCTGTGGCCTTAACACATACCACGCTGTGTGTGCACACACGCACACGTGCACGTTTGGATCCGAGACTTGCTTTGTCAGTGCGCTAGTAATAGTAGGTTTCTGTTTATAGGCTGGGAGAGCTCTATTTTAAGACACACAACAAGACTAACTGATTACAGGCTTCTCTCTCTGTCTCTCCCCTCTTTCTGCTCCCCTTCCCCTCAGTTGTTCCCCTCTGTTTTACTCTTCATCCTTTTATTTTCTCCGTCCTTCCCTCTCCCCCTCTCTTGATTCCCCTTTTCATGTTTTGCTGTTGTTCTCTGAGCCTTCAGAGTTCAGACTGGAGATACATGCAGTCTTCACCATCTAACACACCTACTGAACTGGTCATGTTGCCTGTCAATATACTGTACAAAGGTCTTCGCTGTAGTGTGCAGGATATTCTATAGTTTTCTTACTATCAGCAAATCCCTCCACAAGTCTGTCTCTCAATACTTTCCAATGACTCTACCTTCAGTCCCTCTCAGCTCCAAACAAACTGGTTTCTACTGAAGTTGTAAATCTTAACAAACAGTCACAAATATATATTTTAATTTCTAGAAAAAAGGCTCAGTAATTTCCTAAAGTAGCTGGACACTGTAGTTTTTAGCAAAAGTTACTCAGAAAGGAGTGAGTTGTGTATTTGCTTGGTACTTTCTCAGGATGCAGATTTGGTGTACTGACTAGTATTTATGGCAGCAGAACAGTGTGTGTTGGATTGACTCAAAATAAATGACAGTGCCCATGTTCACTGTAGTGAAGGAACATGTCACTTAGTGCAACAGTCTTAGTCACTGATGTGTTTTTAATCATTTTTGGACAGAAATGAAGTTCTACAGTGCAGAGGAATACACTATATCAGGTTTCAGCTACAGGATTTCAGAAAATACTGAAAATTGCCCATCACAAGATCGCATAGTCTAAGTTGACGGCTTCAAATGCCTTTTTTAATTCAACTGACAGTCCAAAACCCAAAGAAATTCAATTTGTTACCAGAGACAAGCAGCAAACATCCACATTTAAGAAGCTGGAACCAGTGAATTTTTGGCTCTTTTACTAAAAAGATTTCTTAAACAATTAATCAGTTACCAAAATCGTTGCAGATTTATTTTCACTGGATTCAATAATCAATCGATAAACTAACTGTTTCAGCTCCAGTCTTCACACAGGATTTGCTGACAATAAGAAAAATATAGAACATCACCAGATTTATCATTTAAGCAAAGCCCCGCTCCCTGTCGGTACAAGACTTTTCTGTAGTTTACAGACTCCATCCTGCTCAGTGGTCAATCAGCGAGGACGAGTCAGCAGTAGCTCATGAAATGTGAACCCGTAGTTTCTATTCAACCCAGTGACTTATAAACCTTTTATATCAACTGTTTCTAAAAAGCGACTGCATGCCATGTTGGCGCAGAGTCTTCGATTTGCGCCGAACTGTCTGCTTTTTGCCCAAGTCAACCCCTGTGGGTCTCATGAGGATGTTTCTGGTTTTATAGATGGAAGGCTATACACTCTTTATACCTCAGTGTTTCATTTCTGCCAGACGCAGACAGCAATCATTACTACAGAACTGTGGGGGATATGGAGTGTGTGTGTGTGTGTGTGTATGTGTGTGTGAGAGAGAGAGAGAGAGAGAGAGACAGAGAGAGAGTATGTGTGTGTGCGTGAGAGTAGTGGTGGCGCTATGTGGTATCGTTGAGGGCCCGGTTTGGTTTTTGTTTGGAATCAGGCCTGATGTTTAGTCTCCTCAGCAAATATCTCCTCTGCCTGCCTGCCCTCGCAATTACACTTGAACAGTGAATCCAGTGTAGTTGCTCTCCCATGTCTCTACAGTTTATTTCTGTCCAAAAAAGACACAAAGTAAATGAAAACAACCTCATTTTCAGATTTACTCACATTTTTTGGTGGAGTATATTTTACTCTGCTCTGACTGAGAGCGGTGATGTACCTCTAATCTGTCCTCCGATAAATTAACTGTTTACTCTATCATAGAAATCTAATCTCTCTAATCTTATTTGCCTCCCTCTTTTGGTTTAATCTGAATCTAAATCTTGAGTTTTCCAAAAGACATAACAACGACAGAAATAGACCTGGGTGCTTGTGGCCTGCTTGACACATCGCTGGCTTACGCATGGCATGCTTTCATCTGCTTTTTTTTCTGCATTTTCACACTCAGTCAGTGGGTTGATGGTAGGATGGCGGCCTGATTTGGCCTTGAAGGCTAGAGCTCCCTTCTGGTGAGATCTAAAGTTGGACTTGATGTCTTATTTCAAGCACTTTGTAATTGGCTAAAAATCTGCCACATCTGTCAAATCTCCTTAAGTGAAAAGTACATCAGGGGCGTTTCTGAATTTGGTGCAGCGGTTAAACAGGAGTCAAGAAACATTTCGCTCATTTTTATGACCCATAATTGAGCAAATGTTACCAACTACAATAATCTAAAACATCATTTTGGATGAAAACAATACAAAAATCTGTTTCATCTTAGTTTACATGACAGTTTGACAAGGAGATCTGATGGCATCCAGCTTCATGAGACTTTTTTTTCTTTCTTTGAATAATTCAGCTTTCAACACTGGCGACGTTTGTCAGACTCAATGACTGCATATGTCCTCTGTGATTGTTTTGTTTTTTGCTTTTCCGTGCGGGTAGCCTTGAAATGATTGTGGACAGACTTAAAAGGCAAGCTGTGTGTGTGTGTATAAAAGAAGAGGGAACAATTGCAATACTTTTTGCATTGCATCATGGAATGGGGCATTTAACCAAGATTGTTGATTGAAAAGTCAGTGCTGAAGTATCAAACATAATTTATCACTTATGGATTCCATCAAAGTTCATTTTCAAACATGAAAAGGTGATCTATAATTCAGCAGAAAAACTAACATCTTATGGATGGACGCTGTGTACCTGAGACTGAGAAACTGAATCCAAGTGATAGTTATATTAATATCACCTCTAAAAACCTGGTTCAAATGTGATTTTTTTTCTCTTTAACATTAAATATTCATGACTAAAAAGTGGCAATCAAAGTCACAGCTCAGACAAAAAAACATCCTTAGTTACAATTCATTAAGGAGTCAACACTCGGGTTGCACCCAAGATGTAGAGGTTAAGATGTCGACTATAAACCACAGCGTTCCTGCTTTGACTCCAACTGGGGATCTTTGTTGCACTTCTCTCTCTTTCCTCTCTTGACGTCTCGCTGTCTAAAAAAAAAACAGAAATACAGAAACCTCTCATAAAAAAATAGCCAAATTTGAGGTAATTCCAGCTGAAAGAGTGTGTTGATGTAGGAGTTATTGCTTATTGCAAGAATCTGGTTGATAAAATCATTTTTCAGGGCCTTTAAATATTACTTTTCTCACTTTTAGGTTGGTCTTCAGGTGGCGGCGAGAGCTGGAGGGAGATGACAGGAGGTCATCGAAGTGGAGGAGATTGGAGGGAGAGAGGAGAGTCAAGACAAGACCATGGATATGAAAACCGAGAGCACATGTGGGAGAGAGGAGGACACAGAGGACAAGGGATGAGAGGAGGTCAACATTTTCACCCTCAGTCTTATCCTTACTGCAATGATGGAGGTCTCCAGAGCACGAATCCTCCTCCGAAACAGTCCAGAGGCAGATCGTATCGCAGCAGAGGGAGATACCAGCTGGCTCCGAGGTAACACCAGTACCCTTTTCTGTTCTTCTCTCATGTTTCTCCTGTTCTTATGTGTTGTATAATGTCATGTTTCTTCTCTCTCCTCTCTCCTCAGATGGTCGCAGCCTCCTGGTCCCGGAACATAAACTCGACCCTGACAGAGAAGAGAGGAGTAGAGGATTAGAGGGGAGGACTTGAGGAGTTAAGAGGATGGGAAGGACCTGATGAAAGGAGTGAAGGAATCAAATTTCTCTGAACAAACTGATTAGTGAATTACCCGTCAAGAATAATGTTTGTCTAACGGATGCAGTAGATAGAAAAATGGGGATTAAGAGGAGGCAGAAAGAAGAGATTAAGAATACTTTGTGTCATTTGCTAGTTTTAACCCTAAATTTGTCTTTTTGTTCATCGTTTTAAGTCAGTCACAAGCCTCCTCCTTCATCTCAGGGAGACTACATTTCTCACTGTGACAGAAATGAACTGTACGAAGGAGAACCCACCAAACAAACACAACGACCCACTTCAAACATGCACTGAGAAGTGGATTAATGGTTAATCCTCAAGCCTGTTTTTTCCTCTTATCTTTCACAATAAAAAGCAAAGATCTTAAGAGCTGTGTGTATCCAGTGCCATAATCCTTTTAAAGTAATGGTTTTAACTAGAGAAACAGTCATGCTGGTATCGAATATCGGCTGAAACAGGACAGCAGCACCAGAGATTTATACACTTCTATAATCTGATACCAGGAGTCATGAATGACATGTCAAAAATTAAGTAAAGCAACCGAAGTTTCTGTTTATTCAGATACAAAAGAAAGTTGTCAGTAATGGACTCTAATGGGGTTATACTTGAAACACTTTGTTTTGTGCTTTGTGCCGACCAGCCCTGCATAAATAAACAATACTATCCTTGTTTATAGAGGCCTGGGGCCTGTTTCAGAAAGCAGGTTCAGCAAACTCTGATTCTAACCCTGAACTCTGAGTTGATGAACCTCAAGATAACTCAGAGTTTTCACTAAACCTGCTTCCTGAAACAGGCCCCTTGAGTTGCAAAAATGTTATTCTGATAATAGATTTTACTCTTCGGTAACGTTTGATACTATTTTTAAGTGTCTTTCAAAAGTCAACATATGTTTTTAGCCAGAAAAAATCCCCAAAATATCACACATGTCACCCTGAATTACAGTAATATAGATCAATAGGTCAGTTTCACAATACTACAGTTGTATTTGTTGTTGGTAAACTCAAAAGACAGGAGTGCTTTCTTTTGTTGTCGACTCATCCTTTCTAATGTGAGCAACCAATATTTTACACACAATAAAACTTTGATCTTAAAGACCTGAGTCCAGTAAACATGACTAATAGAAGCAGATTCCAACATTTTACTCCAACAACGCATTTGAAACATCACTGCAGTTTGAAGCTGACCTGAAGTTAGCACTCATTTTCACCACCTGTGATAATAGCTTAAATTATTTTCACACTCAGTGAGGACAACACCGACCGTATTTAGTGAGTGGGGGTCAAATTGCTATGGCATCTGTGTGTGTGTTGATAAGGAACGTGTAGCCCATGTATCCAGGCTGACTGCCTTCCTGTAGCACCGTGAACGTTGTAAAACCCACCAGAGAGGAAAAGGATGCAGAGAAAGTTCCTCCGTCTGAGTGTTCTCATTCCTCTGTGTGTGTGTTTGCTTATACGCAGAGCAGAAAGACATTTTAGGGATTTTCTCAACAAATGGAAACTAATAGGGGGAAATCAGAGTGTTGATACAGTGACGGTGAGACTGTGTGTAGTTCAGTTGTCAACTCATCACTAAGAGCTACATACAGGCTCATCACAGATTCAGATCCGCTGTCGTCATTATTCCATCGGTGAATGCTTGATTTTAAAAGAAAATAAAAACCATTGAGGCTGCTTGTTTTTGCAAAATATGAAGGATGCATCAGCTGGTGACTTCTCACAGTAAGCTTGAGATGTACATGTTCATCAGCTGAAGGTTCCTGCTGTTCACACTTTGTTTTTCAAGTAACACTTCAGGGTTTTGCAGGTTTTGCAGCCCTCAGACGTCTTAAACTTACTCGGCACATGGTCAGTGTTTATCGTAATAATCTGTCATGTAGTGTTCCTGTGTTGTAGTGTTTTCTACTGTACTGTTTTGGCCCTTTTATAGTTTTTATAGCCTAATTGTACATTTACTTACAGACTGAAATAAATGCAGCATTTTGAATTTCAATTTAACAACGATTAAAAACATCAGTATGCAGCAAGTGCTTTATTTATGGAACCAAACAAACCTGCATTAATACTTTGAACTAAAATTGTCAGCAGAAAAATGCACCACTACCTTGTGGAAGGAGAAAAAAACATTCTCCCTCTTTAGACTTTTTTAAACATAAAACCCGCAACACTTTGTGTAAAGCAGAGTGTTTATTTTAGCCAGTGAAGAATGAAAGTTGAATGTTTAGGCCAACTTAGATACTTAAAAGATGTTTACATATTCATACATTTCTATGTCTAAGAATATCTTAACCTTGAGTGAGCTGTATCTGTTAATGTGACTGCATTATATTCACCCTTTAACTGCAGGAGAAGAATTATAGAAATGTTATTAGTGTGCTTGAAGGCAGATTGCCAGAGTGCCTTTTACAGAGACATGACTTGAAGTTGTTGTCAAACATGCCAACATGTAAAACTGCCAGTTTCTTTTCAGAGTACATACATGTGTGGAAAGAGTTGTTGATTCATTACTCAGGGTATGACTTAAAATAAAATTGCTGAAGTTTTAAAGGGTTAGAGAGACAAGACATTAAACAGCACAGTGATTCTTAGAGTCACATGTAAAAACCTTTTGTAAAGGGATGTGACCACACCGTCCACTCCCCGTCTTTCCTCTTAGTCCACTCGCAGCAGAGCCTCAGAAGAAACAACAGCCAGTGTGTGTGTGTGTAGTTTTTGGGTTTGTAATTGTGGTTAGTAGATTGGCTGTGTGTGTGTGTGTGTGTGTGTGTGTATGTGTGTGTGTGTGAGGAGGGGGATAAGGGTGGGGCACGCAACACACATCCATAACTTGAGTCCACTTGTCCCTTCCAGATAATAACAATAACAGGAGGAGGGATGTTTTCTGTGGTGAAGAGGAAGCGAGGGATGGAAGGTTAAAAAGAGAGGAAGAGGGGGAAAAAAGAAAATGGAAGATGGAAGTGGAGGAGTGTAAAGGAGAGATTAGAAATAAACATTAAAAAGGTGGGTGAAGGGGAGGGAGGGAGGAGCGGGTGATGGAGGACTAAGAATAGAAAAACAGGATGAGAGGGAAGAAAGCGCAGAAAAGAGAGGAGGGGAAGTTAGGAGAGGAGAAGATGGAGGAGTTAAGAACCCAAGCGTTTTGAGTCGGGAGTCTTGCCTCAACCACAGGAAACACTGCTGGCTGCCTAACAGATCAGTTTCCTGCATGTGTGTGTGTGTGTGTGTGTGTGTGTGTGGTGGAGGTCTGGGCGTGGTCCCTCCAGCAGCAGGGAGACAAACAGACAGTCAAACCCCCTTTCGAGGCCTCCTCCCTGGGATTGGCTCAGGCGTCTTTCCTCTCCGGTGGCGGTCGTTCAACAGGCTGGCTACTGTTATTTGTCTCACGTTCTGTCTTATCTAAACTTTCTGAGGCTTTTCTCACACCATGGTCGGTAAACCAGGCACCCATAAACATGTTGGACCAACAGGATTCGATTTAAATTCTTGTGGTGGCCACAATAGGCGGCACCAAAACAGATCCCATTCTAGACCACAAAACCACATCAACAGACGTTATCCCAAACAAATATCCTCTTCAAGGCAAACAGGTGTCACATGGGAGCAGCGCTGTGTTGTACTGGAGGAAGGCGTGCTCATTTCTGTCAGATGTGTTGCTTTTTTCTGTAGGAATTTGTCCTCTAGATTATTTTTGCAATCAGTGTTTATTCGTCTCAAGCAGCCAAAATACACAGATGTTAGCTGTAACTGTTACATTAGCACTGACTGTGTGTGTTTGGTCACAATTCAGACTCTTAAAATAATATCAAAACCTTCCAGTTGGACCCTGTTTTCTTCTTACTTTGTACGTTCATGAAGAGCAGTCAAAGTTAACAGAGTTAGTGGAGATGCGTCTTCACCTTAATATAAAGTTCAAATACTAAAATTCACCTCTATTCATTTTAACACAACATTAAACTTGCATTATATGATTGTTTTCACCACTCTTGGGCAGCAGAAACAAGGTGTGCTTATTATACTGATAGATTTAGTTTATTTGTCCAACTTAAGTTTTTTTTTTACACTTCCACCAGACACAGATCAACATTATCATTCATTCAGAGTTGTGTCTCTGGCTACCTGCTGAATATAAGTCCAATAGTCTCTCTCCTTTTAGCTCTGTTTTTGGTCTCCACCCACTCCTGAGGGAAATATGTGAGTGAACCAAAACAATAAACTTGTGGGCCATAAATCCAAAACAATGAGCTGAAAATGATGAAATGCTCCGTAGAGCTGAGGGGAAATACAGATGTATTCATCACTACTAAGTGGCACCTGTCACATACACATCGCCATTTGATCTATTGTTGATATAAAAATGTTGATTATAGTAACTTTAAGGCTGTTTATTATGAACAAAAATGCATCAGCTCCTGTGAGGTGTATGTATGTATTATCTAGTACTACACCAGAGATGAGAATACGTTTAGTCATAAATTTAGTTTAATCCTTCTCACATCCTGTAAGTGTCAACTACAGCACTGGAAAAAATCTTAAGTTAATATTTCACTGTGAAAAAGCATCACACAGCGCTTTAGAGTCTTACGTGTAGACCTCTTACCTCTCATCACATTGACTGATATGATATGTTTGCTCATGATATGTATACTCTCTTTAAAAGCAGGGTTGTCAGAGTGAGTGACGTGAGAAGGATGAGGTGGATGACCCTCCCTTGTTTGTTCAAATACTGTTTAACATCCAATTACAGTATTTTCAGAGCAAATGTGAGACACCAATTTGTCTCAACCACAACACCACTTGTTAACACATGAGCAAACCAGCTGTTATAGAGGGTAATTCTTATTATTAGATGGTGAATAACACGTGCTTTAGTAAGTTAACAAGTACTTCCAGACAAAGTGCTGTTATGTACAAACCTCCAAATTGGTGTTTTGATGTCCTCACTGTTACTTACAGAGTCAGCGACACGATCACAAGGGAAGAAATGGTTAAAATATATCACCAATAAAATGCCTCTTCAGTATGCCAAACTGTAGTTGCATTCAGATACACATCCGAAGAATGAATGGCCGTTTGTTTTCTTGTCGGTGTGTGTGTGTGTGTGTGGGGTGTGTGTGTGTGTGTGTGTGTGTGTGTGTGTGTGTGTGTGTGTACACAAAGAAATAATCTTGGCGACAGAAACGGCTCTGTTATTCTGTTGTTGTTGTAGTCGATTTTACAGAGGCACGCACCAAAGTGTCACAAGAGTCCAAAAATACACAGAGAGCCATAGTGACCAAATATAACTCTTCTGTATTTACAGCACAGTCTATAAATATGAACTGCTTTCTTTAGCTGAGGCCAATACACAGAGGGAACAACTCCCAGACTGTGTGTGTGTGTGTGTGTAACCAACCAATACTAGCACTCCAGGCTCCAGTCTAATGGCATGTAGTTAGTGGAGTTGGATGGAGAGAGAGGAGGTGATTATAAAAGGAAGACTGTAACAGAAAAGGAGAAAACTGAACAAACACACACTGACAATAGAGAGCAGATGAGAGAAACTGGACTGAATAACTTCATCAGCTTCCGTTACTGAAAATGTGTTGGGGATTAATCTTATCTTCTCTCTGTTTCTCCCTGCTACCTTCTTTCTTTATTCTACTTCTTGCCCAGAGAAGCTCCAAACTGAACCACCAAGCGAGTACGAGGCTGACCATGAAGGCTAACCTTTCACACTGTCACTTTTTTCTAGGTTCCTAGAGTTTGTAATCACAGCTGATGGTACTTTATCAGACAAGAATGAAAACAATTACTAAAATTATGTATTGTTTTTTGTTTTGATGCCATTCTACACACGCACCATCTTGACAGGGTCTATCAATACTCACCATGTGTGTTGTATCCTATCCATACTGGCTGTGAAGAAAAACCTTTCAACTCCATTTAAATCTGATATTCTCATGTATGTTTGTTCATCCCAGCAACAAACCTGCATGATCTCTCCTCCTTTGACGAAGCAAGGAAACACAGTCTTTGGAAATGGAAAGAGATACTTTGGACAATACTAACATGATTTGGCTAACTATAGGTAAAGTAGGAATAATTGCTGTAACCTTTCAGCATACATGGTATGTTGTGTATTGTATTAAAGGAATACTTACTCTAATTCGTTTTCTACACCTACCAGCACATCTACAGCTTACTAGTTAACACATTTATACATTAACAAATATGTGGAAACAACAGTTTGTGGTTTTAGAGGGAGTTTGGTGCCAAAAATATTTCCTGGTGATCAACATCTTTGTCTTTTTTATCACAGTGTGGTTACCAGGCAACCAACGGAGATTCTGCACAAGACTACCGGGTGGATAGATGACCGGACAGTTTGTTTCAAAATATACTTGAAAAAAAAAAACCATATCTTTTGATACCTGCAGGAGGACTCTGCTCTGATCACTGTGTTGCTTTAGCAGAAAGCACAGTAGATAACTATCAACAGTGCCATGTGTTCAAAGCTCAATATTTTCCATATTTTATGTTTCTGTTAATTGTATGAGCTCTTGTAAATGCTTTGTGGGATTGATCGATCAGGTTGAAGAGCAGTTTTATCTCTTGTAACCACAAGCAGCCTTCAGGAGCTTCTCTTCTGTTCGACAGCTGAGTTTAACTTAAGATAATGAATCCCTGGATGCTGATTCAGGATTCATACCCAAACCTGAATCTAAGCAAAAGACAAAGGTCAACATCAGCACTGAGTTTGGCTCCAGTGGTGTCCTGTCCCTCCCTCTTCCTCTCCTCCAATCAGCTTCCTCCCTCTCTTTTCTCATCCTCCTTTATCTCTTTTCACCTCCGTCCATCCCTCCCTCGCTCTTTTGCTTTTCGCCTATCTCTGTCTCTCTCCTGCACAGCCCCCTCCTCCCTCTGCTCTCTCCTCTGTCTGTCCTTGAATGAATGCTCTCTGACTAGTGGAACATATGCCGCTGGTTGTTCAATACCCTCCCTCTGAGCGGAGGCGCATCCATGCGTGTGTGTGTGTGTGTGTGTGTATGTGTGTGTGTGTGTGTGTGTGTTCATTGAAACATATGCCTCCTGTTGCACATCGGCCATCTGTTCCTTGAATGGACTGATGGAGTGCTGCTGTAACCATGGCAATAGGCCATTCAGTCAAATAGCCCGTCAAACAACCCCTGGCTCTGTGTGTGTGTGTGTGTGTGTGTTTATGTTTAGGAATTGACGGGCAGAGTGGAGGAATTCCCACATGTTGATGAAATGAGGTTGACCTTCCAGGACGACCTGCTCCTCCGTTATCCAATCTCTTACCCAATTCTCCTTTGGTCCCCAAATTCACACAGATTTTTTTTATACTGTAGCTGACTGAGGACATTGTCTCCAAGAGACCTGCTGACCCAGTCAGACCATTTACAAACCAGGAGGAAAACATTGTGGAATTTAGTCAATGGGCAAAGTTGGATACATGTATGCAGGTTTTAAATTTTGAATAAAGATAAGTGAGAAGAAAAGAGCCATGATTTAACCAGTTGTAGTTTTGAAAATTTGTGCTGCTCTGCTTTTTTCAAATGAGCTTTAATACAAACTCTATAACAATATAGTTTTATGTTATTGTTTGTGTGAAAATGTGTTGCCTGTTGCAAGTGTGTGTTCTTTGAAATGTGCCTCCTGTAGCTCTTACTGAAATCTCTTTTTTTGTTTGTTTGTTATTTTTATATTGAGGAATAAATATTTCTGATAAGTATCAGTCTGAAACAAACTTGAGAAATTAATGTGGTGGCTAAAAATGTTGAGTCACAACTGACTTGAAAAACGTTTTTTTTTTTTTTTTTTTTAAATTTGATTCTTTTGTGTACTTGAAAGGAGTTTAGGAGAGTTTAGAGGATGTTGGAACATACACACACACACACACACACACACACACACATTTAAACAGCAGCAGGGCAACAGTGAAAATGAATATTGAGTTTAAGTGTCTCTAACCACTGGTCTATTCATCTGAACCCTCAGTCAGACCATTCAGCAGCCCCACCCTCATACACACATACACACACACACAGGCCCCACCCACTCACTATACACACCCTGCTCCACCCAGTGCAGTGGTCTGCTGGCCATATGTCAGCCCATCTCCTCTGAGACACCTCTCCTGAGACCCCCACTTCTTTTGTATATGTGTGTGTGTGTGTGTGTGTGTGTGTGTGTGTCCCATTTCTCCCCACTGTAGTCTGTAAAAGTAAAAGAAAGTGTTTCAGTCCAGCTCACCACATAACATCTGTGCAGATTCAATATTTTGGGGAAGACAAAGACTGTTTTCTGCTTCAACTTTCAACAGTAAAACCAGTAGATGTGTTTTAATTTGAACCTGCTGAAACCAGCGGTGGACCCCTGTGGCTTGTTTGCCTGCAGAGCATCGATGACCGTGACAGTGATTTCCTGAGACATGATGGTAAACTCAGAATTTGTATTTCAGCGAGTTGTCATAGTGGCGTCTGTGTGTGTCTGTGTGTATCTGACTGTAGGCACATTAATGTGGACACAATAACTCAAAAACAACATAGTATAGAAATGGCCTTCCCACCACAAAGCAGTATCCCAAACAACGTATTCTCAACTATGGGGACAATTCTTTCTGGTAGTGGCGCTGCAGCAACTATCTAAAGGTCTAAACTCTTAAAGTTAACTCAAAAACATGACATAAGTAATACGGTTTTAACCAAAATGATAAGTCCAGCTCTCCAGAGGAAACAATCAAGTCAATGAGTGACTTTGGACAAGTAGTTGTTCCTTGTAATTAGTAAATATATGAAAATGTGTGTCTGTAAACACTACTGTAGACATTTTTCTTCACATTTAAAGGATAGGTTCACATTTTTCCAACTCTTTCTTAAGACAGTAGTCAGGTGAACAAATGAACAGTGAAAGAGGTTTTACTCGCTGTAATTGTTCCTCCTGTTCATTAGAAGATCCTGATGGGGGACAAAATCCACAGTATTTGTTTTAAGCAAAAACCTATTAAAAAGTTTATCTGAAGCTAATATGAAGCTTCAGCATTCAGTTAGTCAAGTTAAATGGATATCTTCCACATTTAAAGTCTTTTTAGCATCAAATTTCCTCTTTGTGTTTCCTCGGACAGTGTTTCCCTGTTGAGCTGCGGTGGAAGTATAGTAACAAAAAGAGGAACTTTGGCACTAAAGACTGAAACGTTGAGTGATTTCTACTTGATTTGACTACTTTGGACAGCTGAAACCCCATATTAGCTTCAGATAAACTTTTAAATACATGATTTGCACAGATGGAGACTTGTGGATTTTGGCCCCCATCACTTACATTGAAAGTTCATTATGAAGAGATCTGCTAATGACCAGTATGAACAGGAGGAATGATTACAGCAAGAAAAACATGTTTCAGTCTTCATGTGGGCATCTGACTATTGTTTTAGGACAGACTTGAACAATTGTGAATCCGTCCTTTAACGTATCAGGATGATCATGGTGGGACATTACACAGCTCAGGTGCCCCTCATTAGACTCACTTCTCATGCTGCCAGGAGATGTTTTACAAACAAGTATAAAAAGTGTGTGTGTAAAAACATCTGAAGACATTTCAAGGTAACAGTCAGTGTCTCTGTAGTAAAAAAAAAAAAACAGGGATCCCCCTCTAACACAACAGTATGGGACTAACTGGAGCATCCTTGGTGTTTGGCAGGCTGAGGCTCATTCCATGTTGTGGTGTTTTGTTTTCAAGTCCAAATTATAATCTTGGTTTAATGTCTACCACCTAAATTCTTTCCCATTTTGTTGGTCTCTCACCACTGTCTCCACTATCTAGTAACTCAGACGTGCCTTAAATATACTATTACATTTTCCTACGTTATACGTTTGTTGTTATTAATGTTAATGCTGATTGGTTCTTATTGAGAACAGCCATGCCGTGTGTTGCTGATCCCACAAGACGAAAGACAATTGTTTCCTGATTCCTGAGAATGAATTCTTTAAGAAAGACTGAATTCTCAGTTTCTCCCATCAACAGCAGAGCAAAACAAATAGATGTTTAAATAGATTTTAAAAAGAGCCAAGTCTGATTTTAGGGTCAGAAAACACTGTAACTATTGGCTTTATAAGTGATTATTAAACCATTTACTTATGATGTGTAGATTGATGTCAAAAACTGTTGATGTTTATGCTCCTCCAGTATGACACTTGCTTTGTCCTTTATCTTACAGAAGACCACACCAGTGGACCCAATCAACCAATTACCTTTGTAAAAAGGGATTCAGCACATCTGGATGAAAAATGATGTATCAATTTATTTATACTTACAACTTATAAACCACTTATAAAGAGTGCTTTATTAGAAAGCAGTATTAAAAAACATATTTTCTCACACAAACTTAGTGGTGTCTATGCAGAAAAGTTTCAATGGTGTGTGAGAAATCCACCTTGGAAACCTTTTCATTTGTACTCCCCAAAGCAATGAAAATGTTATTTCAAGAACTCAACTCTGGATAATCCACAGACCTCACTGTCAATGGCTTTTATAAGGACTATTCATTCAGTAGAGTGTCATTCCTGTCATTTTATCCTTCTATAGTTCAGGATTTGCAGTTTGCTAGTTGGCTGGTGAAATTGCAACAGTGCACTCCTCCTATGACTAACCTGCTAAGAGACAAAATGAGCTGCTGGGCATCTGTTAACCGCCTGTTCCTTGCAGTCTCTGTGAAATATGTGAGCTGGATCCCTACCTGGCTCAAGATTTTCTGCTTGGTAATTTGACCAAACTGACTATTTTAGGATTATGCAACATGTGAGTACACAATTGAAATGATGAAAGTCTTAAATTGTGATTTTGACCCATTTTAAGGCCTTTATCAGTTGACATAGTACTTTAGTAGTGTATACTCCCAAATATTCAATAAATTAGCAGACACACAGTAAACCTGGAGCTTTTGGGACCTCGGAGCAGTCGGCTGCGTTGCCCTGTTGGTAATCCAACCTTCATACATACTGTAGTTGTGCATGAAAACAGAGTTGCTGCACTCATTTCAGGTTTGCTCATTTTCATTTTTCCTCCAAATGAGTTTCTTGCCCCACCAAACTATGCTGTAGTAATGTTGGTGTGTTCCCTGATCTCAGTTACTTTGGTGTTTACTATGTTATAATAACCAAGAGTAATGATGGCCATAAGTACAAAATAAAGCCAAAGTTATAATAAACCGGAATTATCCTTAAGACAAATCAAGAAGAGCACTTACATACACACATACCCACAATGACTGCAGCTTCTCCTGAGCCTCAGCAAAATTAGACTCATTTTCAGATTCTGAAGCTTCTGCTTTTTGGTTTCTTGGCTCCGTCTCGAGCAGTTGTAAAGTTATCTTGGTTGACAGATGCAGAAAAAAATGCAAGCAGACATGATGAACACAATATATGTCTGTGTATGCGGGATGTAATAATGTACAACAACAATTGAATCACAGAAAATATTCAGCAAACACAGCATTACTGACCACAGTATCATCAACTAGTTATGGTTGACCAAGACGTCTTTCTGCATTCTGTTCGTAAGCATGCACACTATAGTTGTGTACCACATCTGCTTGTGTGTGTTGGTGAGTGTTTCAGCTGCGTACTCTTGTAGCCCCAGACCGCTATCCAACTTTCTTGTTTATTTCTTTCTTTGTCTCTTTATGTCTTCCTTTGTTTTGTTTGATCTTTTCTGAGATCAATCTTACCACTTTCTCTTCATCCTCTTTCTACTTTTCTTTTTTTTCTTCCGTCTGTATTAAGCAGAACTCTGTGGGGTTTTGTGGAATTTAGCTGTACAGTCCTATCAACTGTGCAGAGACATCTGTCCTCCCTCCCTACACCTAAAAAGATTAAAGGTTCTGCTCAGAGCAAAGAGGTCTAGATAATTTATTCTCCACTGGGTCAGGATAGGAATGTTTGTCAATGTGTACCTGTCTGTCTGCTAGTATACTGTCACTTGGACAGCCACAAAAACCTATAACGCTCTTAACACGTGTTATAGCGCTCAGTGTCTACACACACACATACACACCACACACATTCTTTCCACACCTTTAATTTCACTTTAGCAATTCTTCTACCTGTGTTTACTTCTGTCTTTTAATGTTCTTTAAACAGTGAGCCACAGTGTGCGTGCAGAACTACGTCGACACACTGACTGCTCCCATCTGCAGCTATTTTGTGTTCGTCCTAATGATGAAAAAAAAATCCATTGTTTTGTCTTACTGTGAGACAGACATCTTCACAGATGTCTGTGGGTTTTTGCTCCCACAAGTGTAATCCACAATATATGTGAGTGTGGTGGGTAGTATCTTTTGGCAATGGTGAAAAAAATGATTAAAATCTGTAACTTAAAATTGGCTGAGCTGAGTGCAGAATTCAACATTTTCCTCAGGTGAAAGTAAAGCATTGGGGGTTAGCAAGTGAATGTGTTTAAATATCAAAAGTAGAAGTATTTCTCACGAACATCCTCTTTCAGAGTGTTAAATCATTGGTTAAATTAATGCATAATTTAATTTATAGATGCCCAAGGTTTGTCTAATCACTCTATAAACTGTAGTTTAACAACGCAGCATATTAATGTATTATTTTAATGCAAAACCTAACTCACAACTAGAACTCTTAGATAAATTATGCAGAGTAAAATGTCTCAATATCATTGTGCCTTTACCTCCAAATAGCACTTAAATATAATTAATGTAGCATCCAAGAATTTTCTAAATTCTATCCATCACATTAGTTTCCACAGGTGAGTTACAAAATGGTCTCCATTTGATCTAAACAAAGATTTTTTGTCTGTAACGTTCAATAAAAGTAATAAACCTGGGTATTTACTATCAGTCAATACATAAATAGGCTTGAATCTTTACCAAAGTGCCATAAACCAAGACTTTAAAAAAAATACACAAGACCCCAGATTTGAATTAAGAAGCTGTTTTGCACCGTAAATTAAGCACATTCACAATAAAAAAGAAAACATTCATGTTTTAAGTTGTTTTCTCTTCATTAGTATTTGTAATATTGTTGCTGCACTGCAATATGGTTTCATTTACTTTTTGTTTTTCTGAACCTTATAAGATCAGAGGAACAACAGCACACATGGATTTTGTTTTGCTGCGGATTCTCCCTTTAACTAGATCATCGGTTGCATGCTCGTGCTGGCCCCCCGCCCCCCTCCTGCTGCTGGAAACTGCTGCTTCTGTTCCACTTCTCAATGGCATTCCTGTGTTAATGCATGAATCATGACACTTCTTTCTTCCTTTCCCCTCGCTCTCATTCATATCTCTTTCTCACTCTCTCCGCCTCGGTAACGGTCTAACCCTCCACAGATGACTTTCTGCTGGGACTTCCTCTGAAGTGCTGATGGGTCACATGCATGACGACCAGGTTAACAAGCAGGCAGGTTTGAGAGGTGGGGATAGAGGGTCATGGTCAAAGGTCGGGATAACAGGGAAATCCCAGAGCTCAGTGCGCGGCCACTGATCCTCCTGTGGGATGATTACTGCAGAAATCTGCTTTGATCTGCATCTCGTCCACCGAACGTCTTCTTCAACAGGTGACAAAGGACCATTGTCTGCATATTCTGCTATTTTGCCACTATGTTATCCTATTTTCTTTCTATTTGGCTATTACCTCTGTTGGTGATGTTTCATTTAAACTTAGATATACGGTATTTGCAACTACAATATATACAGCACACTTTCATCCAGTTTAAAAACCTCAGTAAAGATATGCTCTGCTTTATATGCAAAGAATGTCTGAATAGAAGATTACAAATAATACAGTTCATAACATGTGAACAATGATTTTATGTATTCTGAAGGACATCAAAACAAAAAAGCACTAATTTCCTTATTTCCTTGTCTTATTGTTACAAATGAGATCTGATACAAGCTGAGAAGAAATGACTGAATTTCTATTGATTTGACTGCTTCTCTGACTCCTCACTTGTGATTCTAAAATAAGGTTTCAAATGTTCCTGTGAGTTAAATGAAAGCTTACAATTGCTTCTAAAATCACTTTGAAATGCATCACTGTCAGAGGAAAAAGAAAATGGAAAAGCAGAAGTTTAACTGACCTGTCTGTCACACAACAGTGGCGTCTTCCTCTGTGTAAATCACAGTCATGGCTGTAAATGCCTGACTGGAAACTCTTTGATCACAGTGAAAAAAATGAGAGAGACACACACAAAGAGGATGCCTACATTTCACTGGTGAGGTGCACCCCAGGTGTTGCCAGGTCATCTACTTCTAACTGGACACTTTTTTTTTCTTTTTCTTTCATGACAGTGAGTGTCAAAGAGTTTATCACTGACTTAATTCAATAGTTCGCTGAATACTCTGGGGCGAGCAGCACACTTAGGTACACTGTAACTCCAGGTCTGATGAATGGCATCCATGCCAGATGAAGGAACTTCCAAGAGATGGAGGGAGCAGACACTACTTGTAGGTTACACAAATTAAAAAACAAACATGGTGATATACTAAATGTTGTATAGCTTTACTGTATATAGGACTCCTTGCAGGTGATGCCCACAATGGGCGGTGAAATCGGGGGGGCGGGGGGGTAACAGTCCCGTAAAAGAAGCTGATAGCTCTTCAGCAGGTACATGTCACCTCATCCTGCTCTTTGATAAGCACAGACACTTCCCTTTAGCATGGCACTGACAAACACACACACACACACACACACACACACACACACACACACACACACACACACACACACACACACACACACACAATCTCCCTCTCTTTTGTCCTGCCACAAAGTTTAAGTTTGTAGCTATATCTAAACTAAGCTTGCAAACTTACCATTGCAATCTTTTGGATTTTCATCCATATTAAGCTGGTGTCTCCAAAAATTGAGCAATTCAAAAACACTCTCCAGGTTCCTGTTGCCTCAAACTCTCCCTGTGATCACTCATTTTAAATGTCAGTGTAGTCAAACACACAGTACAGGTGTTGTCACTGATATGTATTTAAGTTTATGTTACCAGAAGGCTTTGCAAGCATTAAATAGTGATTTTATCAGTGTTCTTGGTTCAGCAGCACAGTAATTACTGTTCACTTCAATGTACAGGGATCAATTCATTGTTTTATATTTTTTCACTTGACTGAGGGAGTAAATTGTGAGTTTGGCGATATTGACACACAATGTAAGTGATCATGGAGAGCAAGAGGCGACATATCAGAGGGTATAACCATCTGAGACCCAACAGAGTAACCGATCTTACAGATGTTGGCTGTCATGCACAGTTTTATTTGCGGTTCAAAAGAGGAGGAAGAATAAGAGATTTAGCTGTTTTCTTATTGTTTTGATGCAGATGGCAAAGTTTTCATTGTATATCTATAGTCTCTCACACTCTGTGTGATTGTGAGTGTGTGTGCAGGAGAATGAGAGAGGAGAAATTTCTCACTATACAAACACCTGGGAGATGAGAAAGATGCTAAACAAGACACAGCAAGAAAGGAAGAAAGAGCTCTCACAGAAGCCTTAAATAGTACAAATGAGTCCAAGTCTCTATTTAGCATGTAACTGTCAAAAGGAACAGGATGTCTGTGTGTGTGTGTGTGTGTGTGTGTGTGTGTATGTGTGTGTGTGTGTGTGTGTGTGTGTGAGAGAGAGAGAGAGAGAGAGAGAGAGAGAGAGGCAGATTGGCATGTTGACAGTATGGAGCCTCATTTCTCTGCTGGGGGGTCGACAGTTTAACTGTCCCTCCTGACCTCCTCTGGGGTGTCCTGATCATTATGAAACATGTCTGATATTTAGCAGTAGTACTAGCAGAGTGAGTGTTTCAATCAGGCTGTTTTGTCACTGGCCCCCACGTCAAGACAGAAATAATGATAAAGGTCGAGTAATGTGAGATTCCCCATAATAAACTGGGGAAAACTCCAGCTCCAGCTTTAGAAAGCCTGTAGAACATAAATACATAAATAATAATAATAATACATTTAATTAGTACTGCACTTTTCATTAATAATGAAACTCAAAGTGTTACATAGAACACACAACATAAAGAAAATAATAAGAGTTAAGATGAATAGAAAGGTTTTTAGGCCTTTTTTTAAAAAAGAGTCTGGGGTCTGTGCTGCTCTCAGATGGTTGGTAAGACTGTCCCACCAGTGTGGTGCAGTAGAGGAGAAGACTCAATCCCCCCATGGTAGATAAATGAATCTAAACTGGTGCACACAATGACGTATCCTACTAGCTCAGTGTGTGTGTGTGTGTGTTTGATGAAATAATTGCTGCCATGACAGTGAAAGCGTCATTCCTGTGGTTCTTCATGTTTTAGCCCATTGGCTATGAATCTCATGTAATTTGCATGAGTGCTGAACATTTTCCAAAGCATACCGTAAGTTTCCGACTGACTTCCCACCTTCCAGGCAGCCATCAGTTTCCATTGACTTGGGAAGAAAATCCACTTAAAGGGATTTGAAACTTGCTCAAAATCCATCAAAGGGAGTATTTTGTCTGTTCAAAACAATTCCTGCTCACAACTGTTTCCATGTGGTGACAATGTATTTCAACTTAGCTTGAATTAAACTAAAGTGGACTAAAAGCTAAACTAATCTTCATACATAAACAACCGAAAACTATTGGCTGCTGATCTGAAAATTTATGAAGCACAAGAATTCTTTAATGGGCTGAAACACGTAAAGTCACCACCGTATTCCTTTAATGTGCGCTCCAGATCTCTAGTATGAGAGTGTGTGTTTGTGTGTGTATTAGGAGGTTAGTTACAGGATCATCTCCTACCGTCAATGAGGTGTGAACCCCAGACTTCTCACGTCCCCCCAAACCCCCCTCCCTTTACACTAGGTGTCAAAGCCCCCACTGAGGTGACACTTTTCACTGGTCTGGGAAAGGGCTGCTCTGCAACAACGCACGCACACACACACACACAGATACCAGAAGATGGCTCGGGTTGGAAAATGTCTCCCCTTCTCACCAGATATTGAGGTCTATAGATTATCAGGTCTAGACAAGAATGATAAAACCACTGAGTTTCCTTGACAACGCAGAATCTTGGCAACTGTGAGACCTGCACTGGGACCAGAACTGTCTTTAAGGTCTTTAAATGATCTCAAATCTGTCCATTAACAGATCTTGGATCTATACTGTTCACTGATCAAAATGATCTGGCTCACAGCCGACTCAGCATCGTCTCAAACACTAACACACACATTTACAGATTTATCTATGACTACCTGACTGGTGTCTGTTTTTAGGCCGTGTATCTTGCTCTGTTCTCCCTCCTCCTTTCCTCTGAAGATAAATATGTCGCTCAGACTGCTGAGGATGTGTGTGTGTGTGTGTGTGTGTGTGTTTGGCTGAGAGACAATTTGGGATGTTGAGTCATGCAGTATAGGGCAGATAGCACTGCCAACAGTCAAACTCTTTGGTATTAAGAATCAGGATCATAGTAAATTGTTATTATAAATTTGTTATTATAAACTCAAAAGAAACTTTTCTGCACGTCATGAAAACAAAGAATACAAACAACAGGTTACAGAATGTAAACGTGCAGAGGACTGTAGCCAAATGGTTGCAGAAGTGACCTCTTGACCAGAGGGTCAGCGGTTCAGATTCCTGGACTGCCTGGTAAGGAAAGCGACTGGGACACAACAACTTGAGCAGCTTGGGGTACATAATCACTGCAGACAAATATACAGCAAACTGTAACAGTTTACATAACATATATATATATATATAAAGTACAGCTTGAAAATGCCCACGTACTAATTTTAAAACCCTATGAAATGATATTTTATGTTTACATTTAATTAAGTGATCCTTGGCTCTGATAATCAGCATCCCAGTCTGTGCAGATGATTGCTGCTCCTCGTCTTGGTGTGCTGGTCTGTCTGATTGAGTCCCTGGGGCTCTCTCTAGGCAACAGTTTGCACACATGTTGGCACATGATCAATATGTACATAATAAGTTACATAACAATAGTATAAGGTTATTTCAGAGTCAATGTTCTGCCCTCTTGACTTCAAGCTTTATCCTGATGATTTGTTTCCCCCTCAAACTGGTTTCTATCATTTACATTCACCTAACAAATAAATACCATGAAGCTTTCATGTGTTTATTCTGTCAAATGGTTTTTATGAGCTCTTAACTCACAGGCAGGAAAGTTGCTGTTGCTGCTTGTGCAGGAAGACGAAGGCTCCACTGCTCTCTTGTGGTTCTGGACTCCCCACTGACAGGCAGTCTGCCATCATCACTGCAGGAGTGAGATGCTGGTCTGCTGAAAATGTTCATGCATTAGTGGGTTTAGTTGCCTCATACTGCCAAAACTCTCAAAGAGGGAACGCACACTGAAGACTTTTTACAGACGGAACTGGAAAGATCTTTGTGCAAAGATGGATGTTTTTTTACTATTACTATCCCTCCATTTGTAAATTTTTGCACCAGAGCGTGATGCAAGTTTTCCTGTTCTTCTCTTCAGGTTCAGGTCTTCATCCCAGTTTCTGTCATTTAGTTTCCTCAAACGTTCCACTAAATATGTCATTAAGCTTTGATCATAAGGTTTCTTAAATAACCTTTTCAGGTCCATCAACTAAATTTTAGGCCTCAGAATTGTTGTTGTCACTCTGTCATGTGAATTAAAGTACTGAGTATAGTTGGAGCTTCAGGGAAACTATGCAGAAATTGCGATAATGTATTTTTAATTAATGTATTTTAAAATTAGAAACAAATTAAACAAATATAAACACATCAATCGAGATGTCCCATTACTCTGTATGCACATAAAGCATAAAAAAGGTCAGACAGGATGAACCTTTGTGTGTTTGACTCTGTCAACAACAACAACAACAACAACAATTCTCCATGTCTATTAGCCAAAATGGAATAACTATCACTTGTTCTTTCTATATAATTTGTGCTGTCCCTTTAAATGAAGGTATCTTGACTTTCTGGATCCCAGTAATAACAGGTTGCCACCTCTTGAGGACCCTATGGAGGTAGTCTAGTCAGTTAATTGTTGCTGTAACTGGGGGTGCAATCACATGTGACATCCCTATGATAGTATGTCCTCATAATTGGTGTTGTCCATTGTGCTGTCCCTGTAATCTGTACTGTCCCACATGAGGAACCTTCTTGGCGACACTTAGACTGCCTCCAACAGTGACAATGTTTGATCTGTTACAACCTGGCATCATGGCCTTCACATGTAAATGAAATTTAATGCAGTGGTGTAAACATTCATCACACCTGCCTGGAGTCTTGATGTGGTTACCATTTAAAAACTATTTAAATTAGCCTTCATTTAAATTCTGGCCTTTGATAATCATATGTTATCCCAAACTTAAGGGTCCAAACCCTTGTGTAAAAAAAAATCTACATATAAAAAAAGACTACGGGTTAGTAAAAGAAGCATTTACATGCTTTATTTCATAACTTCCACATAAATCCACATAAAATAAGCATTTACATCAAATCAACTACATTTATAAGAAGGATATTCTTGACAACAGCTTACACATACAGTAGGATAAACTTTAAATGCACAATCTACTCTAATGATTTATTATGATGTTTTGACAAACAATTTCATTTTTCAAGCATAT
Organism: Thunnus thynnus; assembly: GCF_963924715.1. NCBI lineage: Eukaryota > Metazoa > Chordata > Actinopteri > Scombriformes > Scombridae > Thunnus > Thunnus thynnus. The sequence goes on along the minus strand of NC_089517.1, from coordinate 24,019,119 downwards.
TTCTTTATGTATAGAAAACATGTACTTAAAAACCCCTTTACCACCTGATAGCAATTATGTTAATTATGAAGTTTGTACTGTAACCAGCACTTTTGGTGTGTGTTTACCACTACTAAGTTACAGTAGCATAGATTAAAGTATTTTAAACCCTAAAGACACACACAAAAAAGAATAAAACATAATGAGATACACTTAGCCACATGCATCGTTTCTACTCCCTTAACAGTGTTTTCAAAGGAGAAGTCAATTAAAATTATTTTAAGCCCAAAGACAAGGGGTCTACTTTTCAGTCATTACAGTAGTAATGAAAACAACAGCTATAGGTCTAAAGAAAAGAGTAAATACGCCATCTAGTGCATGCAGGCAAGAAGCACAGTACACTGATGAATGAAAGTCAAGTAGAGAGAATTGCAGGATTTGTAAGATTGTTGCTTCTATCTTATGACTGTTCTTATAGATCCTAATGAAACATTTTCAAACAGAGACTAATGGTGACAACAAGTGAAAACTATAGATACTTTTCAAAGTTTTTATTATAGATAGTTTTCCATACAGGATTTAATATTACTATTACTACTGTAGTAATATTACTACTTACTGTTATATAGGTTATGGAGGGTATGATGTGAATATTTAAAATGAGACAGACCAACAATGGTCAAGTGAATAACATCCTTTCAAGCAGTTTGTGTGTTTGATTTGTACCATTGTACATGTTCAGCTGTTCATTTGAGCCTCTGTGGCCATAAGGAATGTTAATTTGTTTGTTTAACAGTGGCATGAGTGTCATGTTTAATTAATGTAATTATTACAGACCACTTTCTGTTTTAATTTATGTGCTGCTACTTTCAACAAGGAAATCCTATATATTGAATTGATATGTTGATGTATGGAAATTTAAAAAAAAAATCATATTTTCCTTTCCAAACAAAATTAGATATTTTATTCAACGACAACATAATTTTAAAAAGCTTAAAGTCCCCCTCCACTCGAAAATGTGTTTTTCTGCATGTTTCAGCTTCACTGTGCAGAATGATGTATGTGCAGAGTTTGACACTAGAAGGCTGTTTTCATATTTATCTGCTGAAAGTGGAAATTTTCTCTGTGCTCATTGAAAAATAGGCTCAGCCTATGAGCAGGATTTGTGACATCACAAATAGTTTGGAGCCAATTCTGGTCCAAAATACAACTTACACAGGTGTGATGTGGAAACATGAAGTCTGCAGTGCACGTAAATTAAGAATGGACTTTAAAGTGAAGTATGAGACATCTTGTGTCAGGAAAACTTTAGAAATGAGAAATATCTGCATATTTATAGATTCTGGAGTTTTTAACGAGGGAGGAGGAACAGATGCCATTTTGAGGATTTTAACGAGGTAATTATACATTTTTTTTTTGTGGAAAAGCACAAATTATTAATCAAAGTAGAATATTTTATATACATCTAAAAACATGTCTGGAGGGATCTTTAATGACAACACTTTTATTTTGAATCCATTGACATCTAACTTCCTTCTGCCGACTCGAACCTGGCGAGGAAGACGAACCTCGGTCGTTGTCTGCGGACGAAAGGACTTCGCGGTGAGACGCACAGACAAAAAACAACAATGAACACTTTTGAAAAGAAGCTGGCGGACATGATACATGAACACCCAAATCTCTACGACCAATCCCGGCGGGACTACAAAGACAATCTGAAGGCGCACGTGTCGTGGAAAGAAATCGCAGAGTCCATGGGAAAGTCTGAGGAAGCGGTGAAGCTGAAATGGAAAAATCTACGCGACAAGTTCTGTAAAGCGAAGAAGCGAATGGCGAAGAGAAACGTCCCCCCGCTAACAGACGACGAGAACCCGGTGGAGAGGCCCGTCCCGGTGCTGTACAACCAGCTGGCCTGGCTCACTGCCTACGTTAAACCCAGAGTAACCGCTGGCATGGGAGACACCGACGAGGTGTGTGTCCACCTGTCAGTCCTGTATTAATTAAAAAATGTATTCACATCCTCGATTTTAAATTAGTTATTATCTAACTACTGTTAACTTAGGCCCATGGAAACATAGCCACTGTTAACATGACTGGCTACCGATGTCGTCTCTATTCTGTGACGGTTCTGTATTCATATAGTTATCTTTGTACATAGCTGTCTGTCACTATATGTCATTAACTTCATTTTCAAAACCATGGAAACGTCCAGCCACATCATGACAGACGCCTCATTTTATTTCCACACCCGTATTCCGGGAAGACCCGCCCTACTCTGTCTCTGATTGGCTCTGACTCTGATTTTCTAACCCTAAACTAATCATCTCACTCTTCATGCCTGAAGCCAACCAACCTAACCAACGAAGGCAACGAGTATTAGCCAATCAGAGGCAGGGTAGGACGGGTCTTCGCGGAAAGCGGGTGGGGGAATGATGCGCAACGTCACAGAATATCCGGGTTTAGCTTTTCAAAGTAAAAGCAGTTGGCGGAAAACCGACAGTTGACACACAGGTGGGACAGAGTAAAACATTAAAAAACTGTCGAACACTTTATAATAAGGTTACAAATCATATACTTAAAATCTAGACATATACCTTAAGTCGAGATGAAATGAAAACTGCCTTTTTAATCCTTAAAAAACAAAATCAATTTCTTTGTATTCTTATATCAAAATTCAATCATGTTTTCTTGCTTATGTAGGCCTGAACCAACCCATTTCAACCAATAATATCATGACATCCACCCACACTTATTTTTTATATATATTATTTAAACAGTAATATATACTAATAATCATAATGATATCAACATATTTTATTTTCCTCTGTAAACTTCCAAGCAAGTAGAAACCCAATCAAAGCAAACCTGTCTTGTTCCCTGCAGGAGGTGTAGGTTGAACAGACTTTGATATGTTTGGTTGTGATCACCCAAGAAAAAGAAGCATGCATGAGAGAAGCTGCTGTTATCAGGGTTGTTGTTTACTTCTCTCATCACTCTCATCATAGGCAGCTGGAAGTGGAGATGACATGGAGAAAGAGCGAGATAAAGACGAGAAAGAGCAGCATGTTCCCCTGCCTGTTGTCAGCACTAGTTTCCCTCTCGTGGAGTCCTGCCCAACCAACCATGAAGAGATGGGAGTCTCTCTCAAACGTAAAAGGCAAACAACCACAGAAACTGAGATAAGTTCTGCAGATGCCCTTACCAGCCTCAGAGATGAAGACGAACTGTTTCTGCTCAGCCTTCTGCCTTCACTGAAGAGGCTCACCATTAAAAAAAGAATGGAGGTGCGGATGAAATTCCAGCAAGTGCTTTATGCTGCAGAGTTTGAGGACTGAAGAGCTCGTTCAAAGGAAATTTACAATGATTGTTTGAGTATTCAACCTGTAAATAGATTTTTCGAACCATTATAACTCCTTAATATTTATTTTTGCACACCTACCCCTATAAGACATCAAAATATAATGTAAATATAATGAGCTTTATCCTTTGAAAACAGAGAAAAGAGTCTCTCTTTCTGGATGTTGGCAGTAGAGCCGCCCATTTGTTACCAATAAAAAAATGAGAGTAAGCATATAATTATTAGTTAATTTGGTGCACTTTACAGTAAAATATAGTGCAATCAAAAACAACAGCCCCAGAATAAATCATTTTGAAGCAGGTTTGGTTGACACTGTATCAGATCCAACTAATTTTGTCCACATCCATTTATGTAATTGTTTTGTGTAGAGGTATTGGTTGATTGATCTGATTAATGTGTCATATGTTTTGTATGAAAGGCTCTCTACACAACAATGTAACAACTTTAAACTCCTTGTCTAGCTCTGCTCGTTGGCTTACGGTTTCCAGGTAAACCCTGATGACTGACTAACAGCACTATGCCAGCTCACAACATAATGAATTCTGGTATAATTTGAAATGACTGCAGTAATTTTGTTTAACGTATAAGCTACAAAGTTAGGAAACAGTCAGTTCCATACAATTTAGTTCCAAAAACTGTTCTGCTTTCTAACGCTGCCTGATTCATTTCACACATTTTTGTAGATTAGACAGAGACACTGACTGTGAACAAATATCTCCTCTGTATCTTTCTGAAGGGAATCGTTTCTACTGTATATATTTTGCAAATAAACATGTTGTTGCTTCTGAAAAACATTTTTTCCTTCATATTTTTGCTTTCCAGAGATTTTAAAAAGTACTCTATTCAAATTTAAGAGGTGTTGCTGCTGAAATGAACCAGTTTCATAGATGAAAGGCGCAATGTCTGATGCAGATATACACAAATGGTCACCCTATGCCGAAAATTCTGCTATTACTGCCTAATTGTTTGATGGGTCTTAATAAAACACACTCTAACAATTTTTTTTTCATTTATAACTCTTAAACTATACAATGCAGATATTTTATGGACAAAATCTACTGATTGGGCCTTAAAATATTTGTATTTTTATCGTCCCTCCAAGAGTGTAAAAATCTCATCTTTCATCTTGCTGCTTATTTGTTTCCCTTTGTTGGTTTATGGTAAAGTAGTGACAGAATTAGCCTCGTCTTACATTTCAGTGAGAAGTCTTTCCAGCTGCAGTGATAGCATTTCATTCTATTAGCTGCAAAGTCATTCACTCCCACAAAACACAAGACCGATTTCTTTTCTGTCTCAACAAGGTCCGGCCTCTCCATTGAGTCCACATTCAGGGATTGGTCTGTAACAACAGGCTTGACCCTCCTCGCTTCAACATTTGGGTGTTTTCATTCACATCTTAATATATTTCATTCACATGAACAGTATATGCTAATGTGTGGGTGTGTATCTCTTCCTGTTGTGTGTATATTTTCTCTCTGTCATTCCTTTGCTACCCCCTCTCCTCTCCTCTCCTCTCCTCTCCTCTCCTCTCCTCTCCTCTCCTCTCTCCTGTGTTTATGCCCCTTCGAGCTTCCTCCCTCATCTCGCTTCCTTCTCCTCCCTTTGCTGTTTTACTCCTCAACCCCTCCCCCTCTCTCACTCTCCCTGCTCTCTTGTCATTGGGTGCTGTGTGGGGTGATGGTTGTGGTTTCTGTCGGTGATGTCTCCACAGCATGTACCGGTTTACCGCTTCAGAGCTACAGAAGCTTGTTCTGATTTAACTGCCTTGCAGCACCTCCAGATTAGAGATAGATAGATAGGTAGATAGATAGATAGATAGATAGATAGATAGATAGATAGATAGATAGATAGATGTTCATAATTGCTGTGGAAGTATGGTACTATCTATCATGGGAAGTCACATGGGAGCCACTAACTGCTGCCTGTAGCTGCTGCGACTGGACTGGGACGACCACACTGAAGCTCTTGCTGTGCGTTTTGCCAGGAAGTAACAGTTTCCACCGAGTCATTGCCTCTGAGTTGACCTACAGGTATAGACCTATCCCATGTTTGGACCAGACTGCTGATTTCTGAAGAACCAACGATCAACTCTCAGTTTCATACTGCCTGAGGTGAGACACAATAATCACATGATAACATACATGTTTACATTAGTATAGCACATAAGGGATGATGGTGTGAAGCATATTGTGTAGTTGGTATATTGCACAAATTCTATTGGAAACAATGACTTTTATCCCCTGCCTTGTAACATTTACACTTTTATCTCCTCTGATATTACAAAACAGTATAACTACTGTTTTTGTTCTCTGTTAATCAAAAGTAATACGAATGAATTACTGTATCAGAATCTGTCAGCATACAGTAGCACCCTCCAATTCCAGCACTGCTGCAGAGAGAGAGGCAGGCTACTACGATGAAACAGCATCACATTCCTATTGGTGGAAAAAACATCCACTGAAGAACACCGATTGGTTGAATCAGCTGTCTTTCATGAGGAAGGGTGTGTCCATATAGTAATTTATATGATCATATGGTACAAACATATCACCCTGGAAGTGTGTGTTTGTTTAGGTGTGGTTCAGAGATGAGACAGGCAGAGCAGAGGAGGAAGGTGGATGCAGCGAGGGAGGAAAGAGATGGAAAAGGAAGCAGCAATAGACTGAGAGTGCTTTTGTTATGTACTTTTGCTGTAGGAAGGGCGTTTACTCAGCTCAAATCAGAATGAACGCCTTTATTTAATGCCATATATTTGATTTACTGTTGATTTCTGACCCTTTTTGAATATTGACATGATTGCAGAGCTGAAACAATGAATTGGTCAAATCAGAAAATGAATCATAAACTATTTTAATGATCAATTATTCATTCAAGCAAAAAAGCATTTGAAGATGTCAGCCTGGGCTCTGGGAACTTGAGAAAGACCAAATCATTAACTGATTAATTGAGAAAATCATAAGCTGATTAACAGGGAATTGAAATAATCAGTAGTTGCAGCCTGACATGATCAAACATTTTTCCCTTGCATGAGAATGAAAATTAATTGTTGTATTCAATTCCAATACATTTCAGTCCAAATGCAAAGCTCTGTGTTGTTATTGTTGGTACATTTTTATATGTGTTACAGTGTTAAACATAGTTACCTATAGACAAACAGACAGACAGTGTCACAACAAGACAGGAAGACAAATCTGCAGGAAGACAAAATGATGAGGAAATTCACACATTTACTGATACTGACTCTTGTGTTATTGACAGGAAGCAAACAGGTGGAAGAGTAAAACAAAAATAGTCAAGTCAAACACTAAGTCAAACAGTCAGAGGATATAAAGACAGATTAGGCAGAAAACAGTGCGGTCAACAGAGAAAGAAACATGGAGAAAAGAAATGGACAACATAATCAATATCAACATAAAAGCATCAGCCTCCTGAATTATGCATTACTGCAGACTGGACTGAGAAGCAGCCATTCAGAGAATTAACACAGGCAGTATACAAACAGCTAAAGAGTGCACGGATCTGCAAGAAAGCAGTCATATGATCCCTGATCAGCCCTGAGCTATTAGAGAGAGAGAGAGAGAGACAGAGAGAGCATGGCATACAGAGAAAGAGAGACAGAGCAAGAGAAAACAACAAAAGAGGGAAAAAAGCAATGGTTCTTGTAATTCATTTTACTGTAGTCTCAGTGCTACTCCAGTTTCTTGTGCTGTGTGTTGTAATGGATCCAAAGTTGTGTAGTTGGTGTGGTTGGAAGCTTTTACATCCATTCTCTGGTGAGGTGGAGGCCCACTGGACGAATACCTCATAAGCTGCTACTCGGTGGAGAAAAGGTAAAACTCCTATTTGATAAAGAATGTACATTTTAGTAATGACTGTACTATTATCACATTAAATCAAGATTAATTAGTAAAATATCTGAAGAAAGAATCTTTTGGTATGTTTTGTTTATGTGTGACAGTTGAAGGGTTTCATCCTGTGTTGTGTGTGATTTAGTGAGAAGAAAGTAAAGTGGCGATGGTCTGTAAGAGAAAGCCACTGGCCGTACAGGGACTACACCTTGTGTCTCTAATACACAAGTAGATTTAGAGGAAATGTAGGAGCCTGATAATCAGACGTTTAGCCATTTTGTTTCATTTATTTTCTTCATTTTGGGTCTGGAACCAGGCTAGCAACATGGATGACTTGTTCTTTATGAAAACAATGATTCTTGATGTGCATCTGTGCATCCTGTTGAGCCGAAGGTCACATACAAACATTCCAGCCAGGAATGTTTTGATATTTGATAAAGTTGTGATGTCTAGCAATGCAACACTTGAAGTTATCCTTGTAAAGTAGAGAAGAGCATATACGTGTACTAAAAACATTTGCGTTCCTTGAGACGTGTGCCGATGATGGAAACTGTTTATACACTCCTCTCTAATCATCTTCTAAAATCTTGATTGCATCGACTGTCTGCTCTGCCCCAGGCTGCAGTTCAGAAGAAGACCAAGACTGATCTGAAGTCAAAACAGAGAGGGTCATCTGGTGTCATTGTCCTTCTGGGGATCAGAAAATCAAAGGAAACTTGACTGGAAAATACCAGGTCAGCAGAAACCAGACCACAGAGAGCCACTTCAGGACTCAGGGATCTGCTCGGTTCGCAATCCTCTCTGCACCAAGACACTGGGGAGAGGAGGCTCCCACTCACTATGTACTCCCCTCAGAGTCTCCACCGTTGGGGCATCACTCATACCGAGAGTATGGAGCGGTTAGCCTACAGCCAAGGTAGGCTAGCAAGTGGTTTTTGAATTTATGACCCTGTCTGTTATATAATGATAACTCCTGTCTACTGCCACTGCAATGTGGTCTCAGACTGTTTTCATGTCTTATGAAAAACAGTGTTATAGCAATCGTTTGAGTCATTCAAATGTCATTGCACCACAACTAATTAGGTTTAAAGTGGGCTGGTAAAGTAAAATACAGCAAAAGTAAGAAACAATTTGGTCACAGTTTTGGGGAAAACATGCACTGAAAATGGCAACTAATTTCACAATAGATAATACTTTTCTAAGAGTCAAGAATGAGCCAGAGTCACCAGAGATGACGAGAAATGCATTAAGAACCAAAAACATCTCTCCTGGCTATTCTAATACATTAAAGCTGATTTTGCATATTATAACCTTTACAGTTGCCACTCTGACCCTAACACTTATTCTTAGGAAGTAAATCGACTGGCCCTATGATTATGTGAAACATAATTTTATTTATGTCTATGTACTGAAGTCCTACAGCTGATCAGTATCAGCGAACTCTTACAATCACCAATAACATTTAAACAAGTCACCAATCAAAGTAGACTCTAAAGTGGCCTTTATAGTCTGACAAACGTTGGTATAATCCATGACAACACTGACGGTCACAAATTATTTGTATATTGCAAGTTAGAAAAGAAAAGTCAAATTTCTCCAGCAAAACCCCACCTACCTGACACTTGCAACCAACAAAAAAAGTATTTAAAGAAATCACAACATTACATATTTTATTAATTCATCAAATTAATTACTTAATTAATTAATCCAGTCATATTTAATGTGAACTCTCTCGCTGGGCATCCTGGTAGCTTAGGGCTGAAGGTGCTGACCATGGACCACGACATCCTGGTTTGTGTCCAGCTGAGGATTTTTGTTTCATGTCATGTCATTTTACTGTCAGCTATCTAATAAAGGCATAAAATGCTCATAATGTTCAACTTTACACCGCCAGATGTAATTGTAGTTTAGAATCCTAAATATCTTTTATTCTAATTTATCTTTAAAATATCAGACTTAGCCTAAAAACGTTTAATATATGTGTCTAATCATTGAATGACCAGAAATATCACTAAGTTCGTCAGTGGTGGCTACGGCCCTGACACTAACTGTATATGTTAGACTGTTTTCTTTCTTTTTTCTTTGCTTTTCTCCTCACATATCTGAAAATAGCTCTCTCCGGGTCCTCTGTATCCATGCATCTCTGCCCCCCTACACATAGTCACCATCATGCATGCAGCCGTGCAGTTCTTTCTTCCAGCAGCAGGGGGCGGCAGCTCAGCAGCGCAGCAGCGCTGAGATCATTACGTAGTGGTGCTGTCTTTTGTGTGTGTGTGTGTCTTGTGAGCAGCCTTTTGACACCGCCCCTCCGCAGGGTGCAGAGGGAGCCGTCAGGGGCCAACTATCGGTTACGTCTGCAGGCTGTAAACAAATCTCTACAACACCACGATGTACGGAAAAGACACATTTCCTGGGCAGCTGCTGTCACCGCCGGTGCTAACGTTCACCATGTAACCGCCGCCTAGCTACGCTTTCCAGTCCGAGGACGTTACGACGGTTGGTTTTTGACACCAGTGAGACCTGTCGTTGTTTTGACCGGTGGTATCACAGGTATTTTATGCTATTGTCACGGAATTACACACCCAAGTTAGCTCGTTAACGGTTCGCAACCCGTATGAATCTGGCTGTTTTCGCACCGACCAGCGTTCACCAGCTAAGTTATAATCAGTTCAGAGGTACGTGAACATGGCATCGCCCGCAGAGCACGACCTGGCTCTGTCTGAAGCGGACGGCAGCAAGGAGAAAGCTCAGGTGTTTGGGATATTGAGGTTGCAAGAGGAGAAATCTGGTGCCGGGGAGAAAGCTAACAGTACAGCGAGAGGAGGAGGAGGAGGAGGAGGAGGAGGAGACGGGCGATGGCAGGCTCCTATCTTCGCTTTAGCTAGGAAAGCATCCGAGACCATTTCAGGGAGCATTCACGTTCTGCCCAAAGTGTCGGAGCACAGGACGTCTCTGCCCGGGGACTGGAGCGTCCAAGGTAGAGTATAAATCATACGGGGCGTTAATGGAGGTAGTTGATAATAACACGATTGATGACACCCAGCACCTGATTGTTTTAAGAACACAGGAGTAAATGTCACCTAACCCTGTGCTTATCAGCCTGTCTACACTGAAGGGTTCCCCCCTGAGATGTTCACGAACAATCAATAATTCAGTTAGATGCTAATTGGAGCACAGTTAATAGTTTCAGCTGGTGTGGATAAGTGTGACAAACTAACTTCTCTCTCCTCCTCTCTCTCTCTGTTATGTCCGACATTACCTCACCACCCTCTGTCTGTGTGGCCAATTGATTTTTCATAGATCAGTGCTGCTTTCATGCTTTGATGGTGTAGCATCATCTGTTAGTGGTGCTGTAGCTGTGCTGCTGGGTTTTATACCACCACACAGCTTTACGGCCTGAAGCATCAAATGCTACACTGATACAAATGTTTAAAAAAACGTCTGTCTCTCTTTCTTCTTGGTGTTATCACAGTGCTTTGTACGCAGCTTTGGCTGGTCACATGATGATAAAACTAGTCAAAGGGTTACTTTTTTCCCGTCAGTATCCTCAGGGCCAGCTGCCCAAGGGCCCCTAACAGTGATGCAGCCCCCAAGATGTTTTCTGTTGATCTGTCAGTGTCTCTGCCTCTGGGCTAACCTGCTTGGGCAATTAAAGCTCTTCCACATTGCTCGGCAACATAGGTGTGCATTTTCACCTGACACTGTTTTGTCCTCTTCTGGTGTTTGGCTACACATTAACCTGGAGGGAGGGTCACGTGTAAAGCATACCTGCGTAGGAGGTCATAAATCCAGGCCCTTGAAGGTCTTCCATAATGAAAATATTAAATACCATGTTTGTTTGTTTTTTTTTTAGGTCAGATGCAGTTAATGCCAAAGTTATAGATGCTGTGTAGACATAATGGGTTTGCTACACTAAGACACAGATAGTAATATCAACACCAGCAAAGATTACAAACATGTCAATTGTAGAAGAGTTGGACAACTAAGCATTAAATGTATTTTGCCATAAAACCCCTAAATACAATAAAATAAACCAGGAAGCTGCTTTTTTACATTTAAATTGATAATGAATTTAATGTAAAAGCAAGACTTTCACCTGACTGACTTAGTTTTTTATCCTTCAGATAAGAGACTAATCATGTTTTCAAGATTTAATATGCTTGTTCATATTCTTTAATTAAAAGAAGAAAAAGAAAAAAAGACATACAGTCTTATAAATAGTATAAATATCGAACATTTGCAGATATTATATTGAGACCACCCTTTGAATCTTGACTTAAGTATTTTAAGTATTGTGTCAGGATTCTCTTGTCTGTTGTCCAGGGTTGGGAGTGTCTTCCTCTGTTCCACAGCTTCAGTTTAACAGACGGTATCACTGCAGTCAAACAACTGGCTAAACATTTCCATAGAGTTACAGGTTTCTACTTGGGTATTTGACGTAGCATTCTCACATTTTGAGTAGTTACACAGTGACTTGGTACCCTGCAACTGAGTATTTTGACATCCATGAATCATCAATTTGAAGACCCTTTAGTGTCTGTGTGCCTTCCTGCCGTCTCTTTGAGCTGAACTTCTCCACGCATTCATCTCATGGACGTACAGTATGCTCCATTGGCATATTATGACGTCTGCATTAACACAGCAGCTACACTGGTGAACATATTGTGTCTTGTGTGTGGCTTTCGTCCCACAGCCCTGCGAGACCCCATGGCCATGGAGCGAGCCAACCTGCTGAACATGGCCAAGCTGAGTATTAAAGGGCTGATCGAGTCGGCTCTGAGCTTTGGAAGAACGTTGGACTCAGACTACCCACCTCTCCAGCAGTTCTTTGTCGTCATGGAGCACTGTCTCAAGCATGGCCTCAGAGGTGAGAGGCTGAGGGGGGTTTAAAATGCTGTCTGGTGTGGATGTATCTGCAACCTCCCTACTTATTAAGATTGAATGTCTAGGCTGCAAAATTCCCGTACCTTTTTCAGAGAAGATGTCATTCCAACATTTTTATTCTCTCGTGCGTGTCTGACTGAGAAGAATCTCTTTCTCTCGTCTCTCCAGTGAAGAAGTCCTTCCTGGGCTTTAATAAGTCTCTGTGGGGTCCTTTGGAGCTGGTGGAAAAACTGTGTCCTGAAGCAGCAGAGATCTCGGCCTCAGTACGAGACCTGCCTGGACTTAAGTAAGGAAAACATTTATGTACACACACATGCTCACACAGAACTTAAACTAACATCTTGCTGGAAGAACATGAAACACAACACAACCACACATACACGTGCACGAGAACATAACCTGAGCCAGAGCAGGGAAGTACCTGAGTGTCATTTACTTTCACTTCACCTTTCCTCTCACTGCTGCCTCACTTCTGCCTTTTCCTTATTACTCTACTTCTTTATTATTATTTTTTTCATTTTTTAGAAACTGTTAGATACATTGTAGATACTACACTATGATGTGACAAACAGTTAACGGTTAAAATCGAGCTTGAAATTAGTTGTGATACTATCAGCTGTTGGGCAATAGGCATGAGTCACTGATGGCGCAGTAATATTTCTGTTGCCTGTTTCTTGCATCTGGCTGACGGTGTAATTGGCATTTATATTTCTTACTACAACTATCAAATTATCAGCTGAATCAAAGTTCCTTTATTTTACTCTAATAACAATATCAGTATCTTAAGAAATGTGTGTCTGAAAAGTGTCCAGGCTGCACACAGGGTAACGTGCACAGGAGTCGCTTGGAGACAGTCACGTGGCTGTTCTTTGCATGTAGTATGTTTATGTTAATTACCAATTAATTTGCTTAGCATGCAGGTCTGCACAATGTGTTGTTTAGATTTGGAGGGTGTACGCATTGGCTCCTCTGTGTGCCTCTGAGACTTATGGTTGCCCATAACACCCTTCTTTGCATAGGTTTGCAGAGACATTTGTATCCTCAGAGAAACCTAATTCTGGTTTTAGTGGTGCATCCCATACAGTATTAATGTTAAGGTTTTGTCCTCTAGTGGCTGTAGTAAGCAAACTTTTGCTAAATCTCATCTGTGCTCATGATTCCCATGTCATACGTAACGCTAGCATTCAGTTATCAGTCACTAAAGAGCAGTCCCTCCAGGCAAGGAAGCAGTTTTTTCATTAAACTGAGTAATATTCAGTTCTCGTCTGGTCCAGTGAAATGAGGAACAGTTGTGTTGTTTATATGGAGAAGAGAGTCAGTTTCCTTTGGTGGTGCTGAGTCAGACCAACAGACACATAGCAGAGCTGCGCTTTTGCAACAACAAGTTTGGACCCAATTGTTAGATACTGTAGTGCAAACTGTGCCTGTCCCAGTGTTTTTCAGGAGATTAATGCTCTTCTAATTCACAGGTTAACATTCAGATTATGGTTGAATATCTTTTTTAACATGTTATTGTCATAAAGTAAATGTAGAATCAGTAGTTTGGTCTGACTCAAAGCTGAAATCCAGAATATTTTTATAAAATGAATAACATTTGTCCAGTTGGCCACAGTTTTTGCAGAGAATAAAATAAATAGACAAAACCACAATAGGATGCAAAAGACTAATCCCATTATGTGTCTGTGCCACCAGTCCTAGACCCTTAAAACCTCCTAAAAATGCAACTGTATCACTGATGTGTGTATGTTTTTTTTTTTAACCAGGACTCCGTTAGGAAGGGCCAGGGCGTGGCTGCGTCTGGCTCTCATGCAGAAGCGGCTGGCCGACTATCTGCGACTCCTCATCACCAGAAAAGACCTGCTCAGGTACACACACATATGCACACAGACTCTCTCACGCAGTAATAAGATACATTTGACCTGTTTTGGAGAATATAAATGTTAAAGTTACCCAAAGTACCCCAAACATCCCAATATTGCCGGAAAATTCATTAAACACAGCCTGTCGTCTGACACACTAATAACCCTCTAGAGCTACAACATCTAAACAATTTCACTGTCTGTTTGCTTGATAGTTGTAGATCCTTGCAGCATATGAGAATCTTTTGTATCTTCCTCCACAGCGATTTCTACGAGAATTCAGCGCTGATGCTAGAGGAGGAGGGAGCAGTGATCGTGGGCCTGCTGGTGGGCCTGAACGTCATCGATGCCAACCTGTGCGTCAAAGGGGAAGACCTGGACTCTCAGGTAACCACCGCCCTCAACCGGTATTCTACCACTTGACTCAAAGACAACGATCTGACCATGTGGTTGTATTTACAGCTCTCCACTCTGTCGTCACTATGATTAGACCTGATTGTCTACTTGCATCATGCTAAGCAAAGGAGGAAATTGGTCTTATGTCATTAAAAAAAAAGAGCGTAACTGTACTTCCTGTGCCCTCTAGACCATTGACATGAAACAGTTCTTCATTGATTTTTGGTTCGGGAAGCAGAAATACAGATAAGAATTGTCTGTTTCATTCATTATCTTGGCATCTGGCAGATGGAGAGCAGAGACTGTGGTGTCATGTTTGTACTCCACGGCTGGAGACTTTGTCCTGAGTGCAAACACATTTTCTCACTAATGCAAACACCTTGTGCAGGCTGTATTCACACATGACTGGATGTGTCTGTGATACATTTGTAATGTGAAGTCATCTGGAAATTTGTTTGTTCAGATCCAGTCATATTCTGATTACATGGTCAGGATTACACCTTGCATCATGATTATAGAGCCGCACAGATTTTATTTTTAATGCCAAAACTCTTGTTAGAAGTTAAATAATTCAGTAATTTGTCCACTCTTACCAATAGTATTGGGTTACTACATGTCTTTATGATTTGTTTCAATTCTTTGCAGTGTTGTTAGCCTGCTCTGCATGTGTGCAGGAGGCAGAAATTGGTTATTTTAGCCAATGCAGACACAGTAGCATTAGGATTAATATTAGCTTATTAGATATTCATCGCTTTATCACTTTCATGCATGAAGTTAGGGTTTTGTTGGCTCTGTCTGAGTTTTTATTTGTGTAACCAAGTACCTGCATAATTATAAACATACCTGTTTGGTTGCAACGGCTTTCCCGATGACTCATTTACCCAATTAATGATTTTGCAAACTCTGCTTCTCAGTCTGCTCTCCCTCAGTGAATTATATTGGCTGAGTTTTTACACAGCTTCTTATATTTATTCTTCTAGGTTGGGGTGATTGACTTCTCCATGTACTTGAAGAACGACATTGATGATTACAGGAGTGAAGAGAGGTACAGTCTGTTTGTCTCTCCACTCTGTTTTGTACAGTACTGTCTTTTAAACCGCCTCCAAATGTGATGCAGAGCTGATTTTATGTCTGTTTCCATGACAACAGGAATAGCCAGATAGCATCCATCTTGGATCAGAAGAACTATGTAGAGGAACTGAACCGACAACTCAAGTAAGACATTTGTTTTTTTAGTGGAGACAGACCGGTCTGTATGGTTTTCACCAAACTTCCTGGTTATGATGGTTCAAAGAAAGGAAGTCCTTTGTTCTTAATGCTGTGTGTTTAGAGCATAAACAGTGGTGGTTTAAGTCAGCCTTTCTTTTTCATATGCCGTTTATGATGCCTTCAATCAGAGGCAGACACTGTGCATGGCTGGTTGCATGTTAAAAATAGACCCTTTCTTGTTTTAATCAGTCAGTTTGTGTTTGAACAACTCTGCTTGTTTCAGAAGTGCAATTCTGTCTTGTCTGTCCTCACAGACAGATGCATTCAAAAACAGATTGTCTGTCACATTCAATCTTTAAAATGTTTTTCTTCTAACAAACATGACATCGCTGATGTTGTAACATTTATTCTTAATGAACTCACTCATCTTCATCACTCATAAACCTGCATTAATCTGCTGCCTTTGAGACTTCTGTACTTGAGATAAAGCTAAAGAAACAGCTTGTTCATGAATTAGGAAGGTTATTGCAAACAAACTTCTACATGTGTGACATGACATTAAATCACATTTTCCTTCAGTGTCCTTGGTGAATTGTATGAGCAGTCTCCTTTCTGAACATAGGCTAACTGTGGCACTCCTGTTATGGCACTGTGGCCATCAAAAGTCAAATTCAGGTCTGGTGAGACAGTTGAGAATGCAATCATCAAACATCATGAACATGACAACAGCACTTAGGAAAATACATTTTCTATTTTCTAATCAAAGGAATGCAAAGTTCTGATAAAGTTCATAATTTTAAGACCTTACCTGTGAATTATAACACATTACTTAAGTACAATGTCATTGTGACAAATTATGAGAAAAAAATGTTGCCCCTATAAATTCAGAAAGTCAGCCAAATTATCAGATATATTGATAATTTCTCTCTGTGTGCTTTTCTACATCCAGCTCCACAGTCCATGGTTTACAGGGCAGAGTGGACTCTCTGGAGAAGTCAAACTCTAAACTCATAGAGGAGGTGAGATGATATTGTTTATCACATTAGGTGCATTGTTGTATTTTAAATGTAAAAGTGTGCTGGAGAAAAGAACCAACATAACAAAAATGTATCACTACCCTCATGACTGAGCTGTACAGAACATGGCTGAGGTGCATTTATGTTTAACTATCCAGAAAAGGACCACAATATAATTTGGATTCATCTGCTGTTGCTGGCATGATTGATCACCTGAGATAATCTTTGTGCATGTCCACATGTTTTTGTGTGTGTAGTTAGCCATAGCCAAGAACAACATCATCAAACTGCAAGAAGAAAACCAGCAACTGAGGAGCGAAAACAGCCTTATTCTACTGAAGGCACAGCAGCATTTAGAGGTACACTGTACATACATACAGTCACAAAATGGTTGTCCAATAAAGTTTGAGTTGCAGCCCACATTTGAACCAAAACTGACGCCACAATTGTGGATTTAAAACTCAATATTCCAGCACCACAGGCTGGTAAAACTGATGCATGTTGTGGCTCATATATTCTTCTTACTGTTGATATTTACTCCAGACAACCCAAGGTGATGTGTCAGTGGAGAGAGACACCTACAAACAGTCTAGTCAGGGTCTGGATGAGATGTACAACGAGGCTCGAAGACAACTGAAGGAGGAGTGTCAGCTCAGACAGGTCAGACTGTAACTCCCTTTGTCTAAAATATGCATCTAAAATGTGTGTAGTATATTTTTGTGTGTAATTACATGAAAAAAATATGTGGATGTGGTTTCTTTTA
The DNA here is from genome assembly GCF_963924715.1 of Thunnus thynnus. Classification (NCBI taxonomy): domain Eukaryota; kingdom Metazoa; phylum Chordata; class Actinopteri; order Scombriformes; family Scombridae; genus Thunnus; species Thunnus thynnus. Next base: position 24,001,807 of record NC_089517.1, on the reverse strand, counting down.
GGATGTGGAGAATGAGTTGGTAGTCCAGGTGTCGATGAAGCAGGAAATGGAGCTGGCCATGAAACTTCTCGAGAAAGATATTCATGAAAAACAGGTCAACATACACTTTTGTGTATCTTTTCTCTGTCTTCCTTTTTGACCACTTGATTTATTTACAAAAGATTTTAAGAGCTGAGTGTACACAAAAGGAAAAACACTTCTCCACAGTGATTTACTGTAAATGCACCGATTGAATAAAATCACAAAACATGCAGATTCAACAATATACAATACATAAATTTACAAGCGTTGTGGGCGTTGTTAATAGTGACTTTTCAAAGATTGAAAGCCGAATCAGTAATTTTTTAGATATATTTAGACATAAACAGTTAAAGATGGTGACGTGGTTGCTCCTCAGACAGATGATAACAAGCCCTTTGGGGGCACAAGCTAAAAATATGGCAGCTGCCTGTACTTACTCACATGGCGCAAATAATACCTCGTGCCTGTCGCTTTAGTATTCCTGTCAGTGTCACACTTCTCATCACCAACCTGTGAACTCTGCAACATAAACACCACCAGCTGACATTTGTAGCCAAGCTGTGAGATACAGTAGCTGCCATGGCATCATCATCATCATCATAATAATAATAATAATAATAATCATCATCATCACAGCTTTGTAAGGAGGCTGCTGGGATCATTAACAATAGCAGCCTCAGGTGGATCAGCTGTCAGACTGGAGAATACTGTCAGCATCGTTATTACACAGGTTGAATATGGAGGGTATGACATGGGAATATTTGTGTCGTGCAATGCTACATATAGTTTGCTCTATTTATATTTCAACTCTCTTAGTACTTTTCCTTAAATAACGCACACAAATCAGTGCGCATGTAGAGTTTTAATCTTGTACTGACCCCCAGTGAAATGAGTGGATAAGTACACAAATAAATAAATAATGCCCTGTGATAAATGAATAATTAAAGAATAAATGGGCAAATGATAAAATCAAGAAAGAGGATCATAATAAATTACAGTAAAACCGCTGTAGTAAAACAGAAGCAGACATATGACAGCGATACTGGACCACAACACAACTGAAGATTTTGCTTTTGATCATCAGGACACACTGATTGGTCTCAGAACACAACTGGATGAGGTCAAAGCCATCAATGTAGAGATGTACCAGAAGATGCAGGTACAGGTACACACATGCAGCTCTACACCTTCTTATATCATCCACAAGATAAAAAGAATGAAGTAGAAATATCTGGTACTTATGACAGTGATTCTCATTTCTCAGTCATCCGATGAAGAGATGAAGAAGAAAAACGATATGATCACTCGTCTGGAGGAGAAGACCAATCAGATCACCGCCACCATGAAGCAGCTGGAGCAAAGGTGAGATACACTGTCTGAGAAGGCACAGCACATACTGATCAAAAGAGGAAGATCACTTTCTCCCTCATGTCTCCTCAGTTCCTCCAGCAGTCTAAACCAGATTCTTTACAGTTTTTCTCTGACTCTGAGGCAAAGTAAATCACTCTTTGTATTTATCTGCAAGAAAGTTTCAGAGTGAAACATAACACAGTCAAGAGTGCCAGTGGACCAGTTATGTTTTATTTTGTTAAAAGTACATAATTGTCTTCGTAAAATGTTCTGCATGGATCTGGTTGGAGCTTTGCAGAAGAGAACTGGAGGGAAACATGGGGGAAAATGGTTTCAGTGCTCAGGTTTTTACTGGAGGATATAGGTCAGGAGGTGGTAAGCCTTGTTTTTGCTCTCCTATTTGTCCTGCAGACAAATATCTCCACAGTAAAAAAAAAACATACCGAAGTGATTTGATTGTGGTGTTTATCAGTGCAACATGTAGTGTAAAATCAAGTCATCTACAGTTCCCACAGAACCCGACAGTATCTCATCTTTTGTGATCAATTTAGTAACCAGATGACAGTTTAAACAATATATCTATATTTATACTTTGTTTTCCTCCTCTGCTCTTTTTCCCTGAAGACTTGTACGGTTTTACTGAACAAAAGACGTTAGCGGAGGCAGTCCACCTCTATTATAAACAGCTGTGGGAAACCCTGGTGCCTATAAAACAGCAAATAGATGCAGTAAAAAGTGTTTGGACAGTGTGTTAATAATGAATAGATTTTGAAGTTGAGGCAAAACAACACATTTGGAGATTAAGTAAAAATGTATCTCCAAAATGCCAAACAGTTTTGATAACACAAAACCCTTTTTTAGCTGCGTTCAAATATGGTCTCAACCTCCGGAGCAGCTTGGGTTAGGGTTCAACAAAAGCAGGCTAAAATTTGAGATACTTGACGGTGATAATATATAATATATAATATATATATATATATCTTAGAGAGGTCACCTCCACTAACATCATTAAAAAATGAATGAATACATATAAATGAAATAGACTTTCAGGGAAAACAGAGCAGAAGCACTATGTCACAGAAAATGCCATATATTTAATGCGTGTGGGTATTGTTCAGGCTATCATCTACTAATTAAATTGATCAAAATGAGATGCATCCGTGTAGCTTACCACCTCTTATTAACAACTTCCTGTGGGAAACCCTGTAAGCGTAATTTATTATGTCTATTAAAATCTACCGCAGATATTTTCATGCATGATACCTTTTCTCGGTCACTATTGCACCTTCGATGTATAAGTGCTCCATACTTGCATCAGTCATGATGGAAGCTTGTAGCTGTTTGTTGGTTCATTGATGCCTTATGATCCCTCCTCACCCCATCAGCTCCCAGTCAACACAGTCCATCATTCCCCTCGCCTCGCCTGTTGGTTTAAATCTGTTCCATCCTGTTTGTGATTGGTTGTGAATGTTTTTTGCTGCTCTAAATGTTTATGTAGGCTGGTAGGATACAGACCCCGGTTACACGTCTTATATTCAGTTTTTTTTTTTTTGTTGATCTGTTCGATTCGATGGAGCAACAGTCAGACCAAGCTGTGTTAACGTTGCTGAAAAGTCAAAGCGGGTAATTAAGAAGATGAAAATGGTCTGATCAGAGCCAACGATTAAAAGAAAATGAATTAACAGCTAATCAGAAATCATCCCCTCAGAGTTTAACTTTACTTTCCAAGGATCAAAATAGTTTTACCTCCTGCAGATGTTGCTGTAACATAGAGCTCGCTTGCTTCACCTGAAAACGCCAGTTTCTGTCTGCTATGGTTATATTCATCTATCTGTCCACCACATTACCTTTCCCTGCTTTTCCTCTCCACCTCTTCACATCACTCATACGCTCATTGTGAAGTGAAATATATCCAGACTGTAGAAATCTGATGACAGTGTGAACCTGGCAACCTGACATCAGATTTCTGTGTGTTAATGCCTTTCATTTACACTCGCTGCTGTGTTTACGATGAATAAAATCACTCAAAGTGTTCAGTGTAACCGGGGCCACTTAGAATACTGATGTATTGACATCCTTTCTTCCTCCCTTCCTTTCTTCCCTCCTTCCTTCCTCCCTTCTGTTATCTCTTTTATACCATCCATTCAATCATTCATTCATCCATTTTTGCTCCCTTGAAACCTCCGTGTTTCTTCATTTTTTCCCTCCCCTGATTTTATCCCTGCTCCTGTGTGCAGTGACAAGGATCTGTTAAGTCAGACCAGAACGCTTGCTATGTCATTTGTAAAGTGTGCCAGCACAGACACAGAGCACCAGTACAAGCTAGTCAAGGACATCTCCTTCTGAGGACAAACATGCACATAACGCGCACATATGCAGACACACGGCTGCTTATGACAGAGTGAATAAATGGACTCAACTTAATGGAACATTCCTGTTTTATTTGCACACAATATTCAGATGGTTTTTACGGCCTGAGAGCAGCCAGAGAATCAGGAGAAACTGGAACGCATGGTTTGTTTCCTCAGTAACTGAAACATTATCATCAGCAGAGTGCTGGGATTCATACCGACCACTGCAACGTGTTTCATGGTCTTTGGTTAAATTACATACAGATAACTTTTAACAGCTGTGCTAAATGAAGATTAAGTTTCCTCTGAATGTCTTTTTCTCATTGAGCATCATCAGCAGCAGCAGCTGTGTTTAGCCGCTCAGAGAACTGTCTGAATATTACATCAGTTATACTTTAATAGATGCTGAATTAATCATATACTACTTCTATTCCATCTATTCTCACATGCTCCGGCGTGCACACACATACACACAAATACACACACACACGCTACACATTCTTCCTGTCTCCAGTAGTCAGTTTATATGCAGTAACACTGAGATTAAGATGAATGAAATTCATGCTGGTTTGGGCTCTGAGGTGTAATTATAGTGTCCTTTCTATTGTTCTCGTTCACATTGAGTTAGAATGAGTACAGTGGGCTTCTCGCTCATATCACAACTACTGAGGAACCAGAGCCACCGATGAGCAAAGATGGTGTCACTGTAGTTTTTAGTGGCATCCATGTTGGCTCCGTGGAGATTGTTGAGTAACTTCAGCTGACTGTTTGCTGTCATGATCCCAACGTTAGAGGGGAAACGCACCTCATTGCCAGCCGACACTGTGTGGGTGTAAAGAAGAAGCAGTAACATGAAAACTATAATCAACATACAGCTGCCTGCGTGTCTTGTGCAGCCTCCTGCTTTTAATCTGTTGCCAGTTTGCTCTGCATGTGTCGCACCTCCTCACCTGCCCCCGACTAGCTGTGATGATCCTGTCTCCTCCTTGCTCTTCATCCTCCTGAAGGTTCACCTAAACTGAGAATTATAAGGTTGAGACTTGCAGCTTTAGCTCAATTCACTTGGTTTTGGGTTGTTTTTTTGTTTTTTTTTGCAAAACAGACAGCTGAACCCAGTTTAAATGGATTCTAGTTACACTGCTGTAAACATCTGGAGCTTCTGCCAAGGGACGTTGAATGTGTAGTTGTGTGTCGTCGTCTTGGCATATTTATTGAATTTTGTGATAGATCAGGAAGTAATCATTCTACCTATTCTAACTCCATGTTCATAGTACTGTAACTCCTTTCAATTTGTAGAAGAATGAACACTCAGTACAGCTGTTTAAAACTCACAACTACTGTCTTTTACCACCGTGAGTAAATAAAGTTAGATGTTTTGAAAGCGCTGGGTGTGGTTTGAGTCTTTGGTCACGTTCTGTGTAGGTAGACACGGGTACATTTTATTTCCTGATTTCTCAGAGTCATGAATACTTCTCACATCCTGAAGTATTTGCTTTTTTATTAAGTTACCTTCCTGTTTTCAAAATTAAAATGTTGTGATTATGTAAAAGAAGAAAGAAAACATGGTAATGCTGCCCACCAGTTTACTCCGTCTGAGTTGCACACTGCATCTGGTTCGTCATCCTCTTTATTTATTGTCCATTCAGTTTGCTTTAAGGCGTTGTCTCTCATTGTATCATCACAAGTTTTTATTTTGACTCATTAGCCCTCCGTACTCCTTACTGTTTTCTGTTTTGACCCTCCACAACTCAAATCTCATCCCTGGTTGCATTCTTTTAAGTTTGTTGTAATAAAGCAAATTACATCATCATCCTTCTTCATTTACCCTCAGCCATCCCTCCTCCATCTTCCCACCCTTAACCTTGCTCCTTACCCGTCATCCTCCCTGCCGTCCCCCTCAGTTATTTTCTCCCTCCCTCCCCCGCCATCGTCCCCCTCAGTTTTTTCTCTCCATGGTCCTGAGTTTGTCCCTGGTTATAATGGTGCAGATTACAGGAGGCAGAGAGGCACCGCACCTCGGCCGAGGAGGGAACCAGACGTTTCAAGTTGGACTTTGCCAACAAGGCCGACAGCCTGCAGCGGCAAATCGAGCACAGAGAAAGACAACTGTAAGCAAAACACCTGCAGACAAACGCTGGCTCATTTACACATATACATGAACACTAACCTAAAGATGCTGCAGAGAGAAACAACACAATATTTACACCTTTAGCTTTACACTAAAACTTCTCTCGGTCCTAATTCATGAACCTAGGAAACAATAAATCATATTTATGACATTATTTAAAACACGCACATGTGCCATAGCAACAAACATATGACTTGTGTTGCATGTAACTTCATTGCTCAGGAGACGTCAGATTTCTTTCAACCCAGTTCATGTTGATCATGATTTTTAAAAAAGCAAAGCATAAAGACAAAATATACAGTAAACCAGTGCTGGAACAGTCTCTCACCCCCCTCTCTCTCTGTTTCTGTTTGTCATTGTTACTTTGTTTTGATGTTGTATGTACATGTCGGTGGTGTTTTTCCTGTAGCCAGCAGCTGGAGATGGACTTGAAGATAGAGAGAGAGTGGAGGCAGACATTACAAAATGATCTGGGCAGAGAGAGAGAGACGGTGGCTCAGCTCAGCACAGAGGCGCTGCAGATCAATGGCCTAAAAAGGGTAAAAAAGACAGAAGCATACATGTAGCAAATTCTGTATGACATAAAATATGATCCGATTTGATGCATGTCGCCTGTTGTGTGTTTATTATTTTTCCAGGAGTTCCATCGCCTCCAGGACGAAAACATTCAGCTGAAGACGATCTGTGAAGACCAAGAACAAGCTCTCGAGGAACTAGGCTCCAAACTCAGCGAGTATGTATGCTTTCATTAATAAATGCTCTTTTTGTACTGTAATCAAGTGGTTTTTTATATTGCAGCAACCCAACTTATGTTCATAGTCCCAAGGATAGACTGAACTCAAATGTAATGTGAGATTTGATTCAGTTTTTGAAGTCAGACAAATGTTTCATTGGTTAATTGCATTTTAACATGTATTCTGATAGGAGTACAGTTGTTTTCATTATCATGTTTAGTTCAGCTAAAAAAATCAATTTTATATTCATACTAGTGTTGTATGTTTTAATTCATTTTCAACAAATCACATGTAATTAAAATTTCTGCAAATTAATAGATTACAGTTAATGAGAAAGCCACACAAGCTTTTGAGACCCTTTAAAATGAAACCAAAAAGAAACCCTCACTGTTTTTTTTTAACAATTTATTAAGAAGTAAAGATGAAAAAAGGTTGATTACCTGTAGCGGTTAATTTATTTGTTTGATTTAACTCTCATTCACTTATTGTTTTCACAATCAGATCCAAAATGAAGATTGAGGACATCAAAGAGGCCAACAAAGCTCTTCAGGTAAAACTGTAGTTAATCACATAAAAATAGCAGAATGTCTTAAATCTAAATCTTCATCACTAAGATGTTAAATTAGGTGATTAGATTAGATATATATTAGAATAAGATAAAGGAGTAAAGTAAAGGAGTAGTGTATAAGCCCTGCATCGTTGGTCATGTGTGATTGTGGATCATTGAAGTATACCGTAGTATCTAGTGATTGTTTGTAATGTGTGTGTGATGTAGAGTTTGGTTGGAAAGGAGATGAACTGTGTCGTGTCGTTGCAGGGGGGTCAGGTTTGGTTGAAGGACAAGGAAGCCAGCCACTGCAAGCTGTGCGAGAAGGAGTTTTCCATCTCAAGACGAAAGGTCAGTCATCAAATAAACAAGTCTGTGTCAAAAATCTCAGACATGGTTAAAATTAGCTCTCGAAATAATCTGAGGGCTCCGGATTTCTTTCTGAGGTAGTAGTCCACATCTTTTAAACATCAATTTTACACTCTATCTTTCCTGTGAAAAATCATCAGGTGCGCAGAAGAACTTACAGTCGACAGAAAGTGAATCAACAATTTTGTTATAGCTCCACTGCTGATTTATTGTGGTTCTACCTCTGTGTGTATTCGCCTCCAGCACCACTGTAGGAACTGTGGGGAGATTTTCTGTAACAGCTGCTCTGACAACGAGCTTCCACTACCTGCGTCTCCAAAACCAGTCAGAGTCTGTGACACCTGCCACGCCCTGCTTCTGCAGCGATGCTCCTCCAACCCCACTTGAAGGAAGTCCCACACTGCTGCCATGGCTGTTTCAAACAATCTGAGATCAGACTCGTAAATACCCGCCCTCCTGTCCTCCGCAAGATCCACACCCGCCCCTCCCCAACTTATCTCAACAGTGTTTGCTGCTAAGAATGGACAGTGTGCATGAACAGTTAGTGCATTTGATTCGTCTTATTCACAGTTTGGAGAAAAAAAAAGTCCCTCACTGACAAAATGAGGGACGTCTGCATCAATCTGTTTTACGTCACTACATTTTCTGCAGAAGTTCTGCAAAGTAAAAAACAAACATCAAACATCTCTTATCATCAGACACAGACTAGAAGGCAGGGGCCAAAATGTCTTACTTGTTGACGGACAAGTTGGAAATTGAAGAAGTGAGAGTCTGTGGTCTGCTTTATCATAAAGAATCATGACATGTCAAATCAGCTGTCTAAATATGCATCAGTGACCTCTTAAGGGTGTCATGCAAGACAGCATGAAATCTCTTCTGCTTTAGTTCCCCTTGTTTCATGTGTTGTCCTGCACCAAAAGGACAAACATTACAAGATACGTTTTCCAAAACTTAATACATCATAATCAATAAATAATAAAGCAACATTTTGAGACAGTACAGCAGAATCAAATAGCTGGACTGTTTGGGTGATAAAGTTCAGGAAGCTTTAAGCTCTTAAACCATCGGCCCCTTCATCGCTCCATCTGACTAGCACTCACATTAAAACCAACCAGACTCCAACAGGCACAACAGGTGTGACTATATCAAGGTGAACTGCAGGCCTGCTATGTTGCCTGCAAACACTAACGCTGATCAGCAGGTCAGGTTTTGGCAAATCCCTTTCTAAAGTTTAGGAGGAGGAGCAGCTTAACTATGAACTGATAGTGAAAGTGCACTAACTGTGAGCAGCTAAATGCAGATTCTTTCCTCAACCAAACCTTCAGTCTTATGTAGTATTACATCATTACAATGTTTGTATGGAGCCTCAAATGATATACAGTAGCTCTGTAGCCAAACAGGTGAGATACATCATTTATACATACAGTAAGAGTCTTACTGTCGGACGTCCGGTGGCCTTAATGTTGTTGAGTCTAACTCCAAAGCACCCTCTTCTGAGGTGCCGTAAAACACAAAGTAAAGGCAGCTTTTACACAGGCACAGGTTCAATCAAACTGCCTAATGAGAAACTAAACTAGATGTATTTCAGGCTGTGAGAAGATCAGAAGTGTGCCAGTTTTTTCACGTTTTCTGACCCCTTTTAAATGTCATTGTTTCACAGGAGCATTCGAATATTTTGGCTCTGCCATCATCAAAGATTTGTCCAGACAGAGGCACCAATTTGATCTGCTCTCCTCAGAATATTCAGTTTGAAATCTTCACTGAAACAAAGTCTTCCCTGCAAACTAATTCCAGGAAAGTTTACTGCTTCAGGTTTTTCTGTGTTGACACTATGACTAGACTTGTTCCCCGTGAGGATGTAGCTTTCAAAGGAACTGAAAATCTTTTTTTTTTTTTTAAATTAAACAGCATTTGTGCCTGTGTAAATGCTATGGAAATCACCTACTTGTGCTTCTCTTGTTGCCAAAATGAGCCCTATATTTCAACAGGATCTCTACAGAGAGGATCTCTGTAGAGAGAATCTGAAATAACGGCCCAAGATGTTTCAAAGTAGCAACACTAGCCTGTACTAGCCAAGCAAGCACTCGATTGAAGGCACATTTCACTGTTTCTTTGAGACACTAACGCAGTGGATGCTGCTTCACGGACCAAGAAGATTTAAATTAGAGTTGGTCAAACTGGCTCTTGTGTTGTTGAACCACTGACGGCTAACTGACAACACAACCACTTCACTGACGAGTTAGCGGCTGCTGAGAAGAGATGAGTGTTATTTCTGAAAACAACCACAAAGTATGTTTGAAAATTTGCCAATCCATGATTACCTGTAATGCAGATTAATTTGATAGTATTTATATTTAATTTTGTGTTTTATGCACATTATTTACTTTTGCGCTTTCCCGGTTCACTTGAAGTTAGTTGTAATGTGTGAAGATGGAAAAGACCCACATTTTACTGCTGCTCCATTCCTGAGAGGGGAAGTTTGAAACTTTGAACCAGTTTTTTTTTTTTTTTTTTTTGAAACAGATGCAGGTATACAGACATCTGTTTTTTTGTTATCATCAAACTAATGCTGATGACTGTGAAGTCTACAAGTCTTCAGTGACGGGTTCCTCTGCACATTCTGGTTTTGTATTTGTATACAATGTTTTGCAATTTGTGATTTTTTCAAAGAACTGGAAATATTCATTCCCATGAAGAGATAAAACAGGCCTGAGTTCATTTCAGGGAGTGTTTTTTTTCCAGATATGTAAGAGCTTCATAAAAGTTTATCATATCTTAGTAAAACAGGTAGAATGTTTCTGAATTGCACCCAGGCCTGAAACAGTTTTTGTACAGTGTCACTCTTATAAATCTCCCAGCTTTCAATGGGACTTGTACAGTGTTGATACTACTGTATGTTTTATGTACATAATGTTGTTAATCACTGTGGCCCTTTAGCTTACTAAATCATGACATTAACTCTATGGCCAACAGTACGTTGCCTTCACTGTGTAGCAGTTTCTGATTAAATCAAGTTACACACAGAATGGTTCATGTTTACTGCAGGTGATTTTTTCCCCTCTGATTTCACAACTCAAAAGTGGATCCACTTCTTTTCTTGTCTATCAAGATGCCTTCTCAAACCAACAACTCATCATAGATGATGTCAGGGACACAGAAAGAGAATTAAATATAAAATTTATTAGGCAAAATGTACAACAGCTGCATAAGCTATTTTACAGCTCAAATATAGAGACTCAATTTTACTTCCACTCTTTGAGAGTGGAATATAATATTCAACTTACTTTTAAATTCTGTAATGAACTGTGAAAACATTCATAAAAAACACACATTGGCTCACATTTATCAAACTTTTCAAAGAGCAAAGCTGATCTAAAATCACATTCAAATCAGTGTGGCAGGACGGCTAAAAGATCTGATGAAAACAAGTTAAACCAGAATAGATTTAATGTTCCTCATGTTTTAATAAAAGATTAAAAATTAATTTCTCACCAAAAGTTGCTTGTATTGTTTTGACACTGCCGATTGTCACCGCTTCACCTCATAAACACATCATCCAAATCAAAGCAGCGTTATCATCAAGTGACAAGATGAGACCAGAACAGGTCCCGACAGCACAGCGCCAATCAACACACATTTGTTTTGGGGTATTGTGGTCCTAATCCGTGTCCAGCAAAGTTCTGTCTCCCTGCTGTGTCTGTACTGACTGACATCAGCTGCAGTACAGTGAGATAAGATGAATAAAGGGGCAGTAAAAACTTTAACATTCACTTTCTGCCTGTTCAATCTTTTCAAAACTCTGCAAGATAAACAGATGCTCTGACTTCTCTCAAATGGATCTCCAACACTTTGCAACAATACAAATTTTGATATTTATAGGGCATAAACTTGTATTGGTGTGAATCAGGACAAACTATATCTCGATATCCAACTGTTAAACGATATCTGATCTGTTTAAAAAATATAAGAAAACGTTTTAAAACATATAAACTAGAAGTTTCCATCAGTGATGTTGTGCCCATAAGAGCTCCAACATTTTACTTTTGTCAGATTTGATTTGTTCTTCATGTGCTTTTAGGAACGATAGAACATGTAAAGTTTATATCTTGTCTGTTATCGTATCTGAGGTTATAGTTTGACCCTGCAATAAATTGACTTCAGATCAGCTCTCCTGCGTAAAAACACTTGAGTAAATGTGGCCTCAAGAAAAGTGAGACAAACGTCAGGATGGATTGGAAGAGTGGGATGACATCATCAGTATGCACCTCGCAGCCCGCTGCTCCGTGAGCCTCCGCCCCCTCCTGAGTTACTATAGTAACCGCCGCCGCCACGACCTAAAGGACAAACACCCAACTTTTATTACACAAATGTTCAGAATGAAAGTGGCTGTGTACACATCTTTATCAGTCATCTGTACAAACTTCAGTGTTTTTTTTTGAATAAATACATCTGCAAAAAGTGACAATTGTCAAACTTAATTTCACATTAATAAAGAAAGTTGATGAAAACTCACTCATTTCAGCTGCCCCACTTGCTGTTGAGTTGAGAAACAGCTCAATATAACGATGCTCTGTGGAGAAAACAGCAATCATCACTCAGCCTGTTAGAGAACCTGGATTTCTTCTATTGAAATCCATCTATTGACTCTTCAGATTGACCTGAAATTCTGTCATGAAAAATAGTGATTTCACAGTGTTTTGAGTATCTTTCCTAAGCAAACAGATTCTTAAAAGGTTTTTTTGTTCCTGCATGAAACTTGCCTCACTGACCAAACACTAATATCTCAGGGACACCTGGGCTGCCAGAAGCATTCTCCTTCTGTAGGTACAACTGGTCTCCTCGTCTGCTGTCAGTCAAAAAGTGATTCTCCATCATAAATATAACTAACTGTAGCATGAAAAATGTGAGAACCAAAGTGAGGCCGGAGAAGAAAAAGAGAGGACATACGCATGTGGTTCTTGTCTTTGGACATGGCTGCCACAGCGTCTTCATGGGAGCGGAACTCCACATCGGCCTCTCCAGTCGACTTGCCGTTTGGTGCCACGTCAATGTGGACCCTCAGTGGGTTCAATGGAGAGAAGAACTTAAAAAAAGAAGAAAAACACAATGTATACACACAGGTACAGATTGTGTTTTTCATGACTAACATTCAGTGTTTATCTAAATGTAGTTGCTGTTTTTTATTGAGCTTTCTAACCAACATCATGCAACATGAACAGAGATCACAGCCACAGAAACATCAAGGATCTGAATTGTTAGTGACGTCTTTAATCTGGTTCTATGATGCCTAATTGCTTGAAATCTTTCAAGAGAAATAATCAAAGTAACCGGTCTGTGTGTGTGTGTGTTTTCTTACTTTAGCGATGTCTCCCTCTGTGGCACGGAAAGGCAAACCCCTCATGTGAACAAAATGGCCACTGTGGAAACCTGAGCCACTTTCACTTTGACCGCCGTAACCGTGGCCTCCCATCCCTGAAATCACACAAACACATCCACAGATCACAAACACAACCTCTGCAAATGTAGGAGAGAGAAGTAATATGATACATTCCAACTTATCATCAAAACATACTGTAAAAATATATACATTATTAAGAAGTGTGAAATCTTCATGAAGCCTTCTACAAGATGTCTTCAAATATCTTCAATTTCAAAAGTTAAACTTAAACATGTTTAGGTGTAAAATACTTTGAAATGAATCACATTTTGGCACATATCTTAGAGTGATAAAATCTAAAATGAAGAGTAATAAAAACGTGAACAATTTAATAATTGGGAGACATGTTGACAGGGGCGCTAAACTGCAAGTACAAATGGAGTTTCTGTGACATGAATCAGTGTTTCTAAATGCCAGACTCTTTAGGGGAAAAAAAAAAATTGGACTTTACCTCTTCCTCCCCTCTCTCCTCTCACCCGCTCATCAAACATGCCGTTGCCAAAACCGTAGTTGTTGAAACCATTGTAGTTGTCAAAGCTGCCATAACCTGGACACAGACACCCACACACAGCGAGAAAACCTCAGACTGTAATTTAACACAGAATGAAGCAGCAACAACTGCTCCACAACACAGTAGACAGATCTGAATAACAGACTGACTGGATAGTAAAACTTTTCTGTTGGTTCAGATAAAGGAACTAATGACATGATCTACACAGGACAACAATTAGATCACTGATTAACCTGAAAAATAACCATAATATATCACCATAAAACACACCCTCATGTGGCTGCACTACATACGTTTGACAATAAATAATAAAGGTCCAATTTCTTTATACATCTGACTGTTAACAGTTTAAGCTTTGCTCTGATGGTTTTGTAAAATTAATCAATGAGTGCTGAGTATTGTCTTCGTATGAGTATTTACTGCAAATATGGTTTAGAGACCTGGTTTTGTAAACGAGTAAACTGAAAACATAACTCCTGAGTGAGACTTATTTAACGAATACTGAAGTCTTTGGTTCAAACTTGACATTATTATCCTGTTTTCATCTCATGTTACTGTTTGCCTATAAACATGCTCACATGACACATTACATAATGAAAAATACTTAGTATTGCCTTGCTGCTGAATACTAAATTGCTTTCTGCTGCGTCAGATTACCACTTTTCCTGTATGCTTACCTCCTCCGTAGCCACCTCCACTCCTCATGGTGTCCATCAGAGCTGCACCACGGCCAGGCCCGGGCCCAAAAAACCCTCCCCTGGGTCCCGCCATCATGGGTCTATCATACGGCCCTGGTCTCTGGCCTCCCATCCCCCGCCGGGGCACCTCGTAGTAGGCTCTGATTTCGTTACGACTGCTCTTAAAAATCTCTATATACCTGCAATATGAAAGGCCCGTGGGGTGAGGGGGGGGCAGAGGAGACAGTTAAGGTGAAGAAATGGCTTAGCTCGGGTAACATACATAGATATGATTTACAGAGAGAGAAGATTAACACACAAGAGACAAATATTCTATATAATGGTCTAAGTTGTTTTAGCCTGGAGCTGAAGTGTCTGAGTGACAGAACAACCTGGTCCAAAGCTCATCATTAACTGGGCTTAGGGCTGTAGTAAAGAATCTTTACCTCACCAAGCTGCCTTGACTGTCCTCTGTTACACTTCTATGCTTAATCCCCACATTAAATTATGTGTATAATAAATATATGAAAGGATACAAAGAAAGTGCCAAAATAATTATCTAATACACCCACATTCTGTTCTAACAGAGTTAAAAAGAGCTCCCAGGTCTTAAATGGCCACCAATAAACTGTCTATGACATAAAATCATCACACCACCTTTAACTTAAAGATTAGATACATGATCTTTCATCCTAATATTCAACATGTCACCATAATTACAATGCATAAACCCATTAAACCCCATCCCATTAGCATTTTAATAAATATTATGACACACCCAATTAATTTACCCATTTTACCATAATTATTCTAGCAGACCAACCCATGCTTATCATTCAACCGTAAGTGTAATAGAAACCATCCCGTTAATCATAATTATACCATAATTAATCTAATATGACCACCCAGTAAGTACTACAATAGAAGCCCAACCCAGTCCAGCCCGTCCCTTTCCCGTCTGTCCCACCTGTGCCCTATTCTTTCCTTGTGTTTCCCCAGAGCCTTTTCTGCTATCTCCTTTGAGGCAAACTGCACGAAGGCTTCCCCTGTGCTCCTCCCCTGGTAGTCCACTGGCAGAGTAATCCCATTTGGCACGATTCTCAACCCTTCAACCCAAGCACACATAAATACATAGGTCGGTAGGTAGACTGATAGATAGTTATAGATAGAACAACACCCACTGCATCACTGGAGCTTTCAGGATTAATTAAGGTCATGACAGCGAATAAATAGCAGCTGCAGTATCTGATAAGACTGGATTAAATAAAGGGGCATCTCAGAGGACTGAAGTCACACTTGTAATGTGCCCAGCAGAGGAATGAAACACACACTGGCCTGGAGTCAGCTTATACCACATAATTAGAGGGATGTAGAGGATTTTTTTTTCTCTGATGCACTATCGAATTTTGGTCACCAGCTTAATTATTATTCATTATTGCTGAGTGACATTACTCCAT
This sequence comes from Thunnus thynnus, assembly GCF_963924715.1. NCBI lineage: Eukaryota > Metazoa > Chordata > Actinopteri > Scombriformes > Scombridae > Thunnus > Thunnus thynnus. The sequence continues at coordinate 23,986,225 of NC_089517.1, read as the reverse complement.
AATAATTATTTAGTGTTGATCTTCCTACATAAAGGCTGCTAATAAGCAGAATCACAGTACTGACCCCAGATCAGTGTCATGGGACTGTCTCCTCTCAGCCAAACCAGCCCAGCCCATTCTATAGTTAAACCTCCTAATGCATGACATCTAGATCATACAGGACAAACATGCTAGATAATATGCTTACATTACACTAACATGGTAATATTCATACTAACAATTTATAACAAGGACAAGTTAGTCAACACAGTATGACTATACTACAAGAACAAACATATATCAGGCCTTTGGGCCATGACACACACACACACACTTGTATGCAGATATGTAATCCTGCCTACCACAGGAACAGGAAATAGTGATGTGAAATTAACAGTGTGTAATATGAGAAATGTGAAAACATCAAGTGTTGGCAAAACCGTCCATCTACATTGAATGTTACTGTACGTTGATGTTGCAGTGTTCAGCTGAGTGGAAAGCACTTTATAAAGTGCAGTTGGGATTTCCTTTGGATTTTTCATGATACAATCAGCCACATTTGTGTTTAAGAAAGGACCTGTAAATGTTTAGCAGTACTAAATTAAATTTGCCATTAAAATTGGAGGCATATTGTTTAATTATAACCCTGTTGTATTTTTTAATATATTGTATTATCACTAACTGTGAAGCCTAGGAGGGCATTTTATGTGATACAGGTTGATACATAAATACTGAATAAGAGATTCAGAGTCTCATTTGATACGTTGCACGGCAGGTCTAGATGCTCTTTTGCACATTTAAAAGCTAGCTGCAGTTCTGCCAGCTCCCTAACACCCTTACACTGTGGTGTCGACAGTGACAAAAACTGCAAACAGCCTGTGTCTGTAAAAACTATCCCTGAGGTTGACATAAAATAAAATATGCAATATCAGGACAATTTAACTGTAATTAGACAAAGGTTTATACAAAGCTTGTAAGTGTATGTGATCATGTACCTGAAAAGAACTGAACAATCTCTTCCTTGCTGCAGCCAAAGGGCAGGCCTCTAAGTCTCAGCATGCAGCCACTGCAGCTATCATAGTCAGCAGGGCCGCTACGTTTCAGCACCCAGTCCATCTCACTACGGTTTGACTTGAACACTGAGTCAGACACACACACAGATGGACAGACACAAACACATCACATGTCATCTGAAAGTCAACCTCAAAAAATACATAATTTTCAGTAGAGTATTATTCAAAGCTTATCACACACAAAATAAGCTGAAAAAAAGTATATTTGTACAACAGGAGATATAAGATTTATCTCTTCTTGATGTAGGAGAGCCATGAAACAAGCTTTTACATGTGTAGCAAACAACAAGCGACAACAGCTCCACATTAAACTGATGAGATACCAGAGGAATTTGCATTTATGTAAAAACAAAATCAACACAGAAGAAGATCAGAACAACATCTCTCACTTGTCAGTCAGTCTGTTATACCAGTTTTCATTGCTTACCCTCGATGTATCGGTGCCCCATGTATTTACGGTCTTTGGCAAGGGCATTCTTGAAATCCTCAGCTGTTTTCAGCTCAATAAATGCCTCTCCACTGGGGCGGCCTTCTTTGGAGTAGGTGAAACACACTCCGTTTACCTTCCCCACAATGTCACAGTCTGCACAAAAAAATTTATCAGATTTCTTTAAAAGAATGACTACTCAGACATTTTTGCCTGTCAAAAGAAAAACACACCATTGAGGATAAAATTGAAATCTTTCTAATTTGAAGACGTGGATTGTTTGTAAAAGGAATTTTTCCCCATATTTAAAGGCTTGATATACAATATATTGTTGTTTCTGGAAAATGGAACGTAAAAATATACCATGCTGAGATTCACATGAGACCTTGACAGCTTTCTTAACTACTGGGGTCATGTAAACTGTGAAGCATAAAAATCGGTTGACTGGCTGGAAAAGGTCATCTAGTCTAGTTGTTTGTAAAATGTTGTAGTAGGTGGAGAAGACTTGTGCACAGACTTAAATCAAACATCCATCTGACCAGCGAGATTCCACTTGCACTGGTGTTACAAATGAAATACTGTTGGGTGTGACATTAGCTACTTTGACCTCCCCAATTAATAAAATTTTACTGGGTGTGATACTGTGGTGTTTATTTCCTTTGATGCTATTTCCATAACAGTGTTTTTCTAGAGGACTAGGTTTTTAGCCCTGTGCCCAACTCCCACCCTGGAGGACCAGTGGATTGCAATTTGTCAGGCCTCTACCCTTGACCTGACTGACTTGGATGTCCCTACCAGGAGACTAAGCTCCTGCTGGTATAGTTCTTGGGATCATTAAGGCACACAAGCCCGTGACCAAAACAAAGTGGCAATCCTTCAGGCAGACACATCATGCGAAGAAAGCAAGATGACATCAGCAAGTATTGCCCTACACTGGACACCAGAAGGAAGGCATAAGAGAGGAAGACCCAAAGAAACCTGGCATTGAACAGTGGAGAGAGAACTGAAAGCCCTGAAGCAGACCTAGGGTACCATCCAAAAGTTCACCCTAAACAGACAGGAGTGGGGCTCCTTTGTTGCTGTCCTACATGCCAGTAGGCATAAAGGGCAGTAAGTCAGTAAGTAAGGGTGTGATACTGATGCTTTGATTTTACATGTATTTTAGACTCAGTGTAAAGATGAAGACAGTTTTCTGTCAACTTAGAATGCTCAATTGCATTACAAATATCATAATCCTTGCAAGAAAGATTAACAGCTGTGATAACTAATAAAAAATGTTATCAAAAATGGAAAATAGTCATGTTTATAGTTTTATCATTTTAGCCATGGTTTCACAATCTTACAGTTTTTAACTCTGTTCAGCCTCAGGCTGTAAAGATGTGTGTGTGTATATGTTCTCACCAGAGAAGAAACCAGCAACCTCTTCCTGTGTGCAGGACCAGGGAAGTCCTCTGATCCTAACCACGTAACCCTCTTCGTTCAAAGACATCCTCGCTGCCAGAGAAAGCAAAACACCACAGTAACACATTAATAAATAATAAAACACACTATAATGTAGTTATAGGCAGATGTAAGTTAATTAATGTATTTGTCATAAACTATAACTCCTCCTGTGGGCCACCATAAGTGCAGATTGGTGTATAAACAGATAATGAATGACATTATAGTATTAAACAGTTGTGATAATATAACATATGTCTCAATAGGAGAAACAAGTTATTACATTTTTATATAGTGTTAAATAGGATGACTTCTATAAAATACTTTTGTAAAATACAGATACTTGGCCTAAAGCCATTATAGCATCACTGTTACTGTCATTTTAATTCAGCCATGACTTATATGTGCTTTCATTATTTATACTTACTAATATTTAATTTGTTTGACATCTGTTTGCTCTGTTATAATTATAAACAGAGCAGGAGCTGTTGTGGACCTATGAAACATACATATCATTCTCAGATATCTTTAATATCTTCAGACTCTGTAATAATACAATGCACAACATCCTTTCTGCAGGAGGCATACTGCCTAATGGTGTTATAAACAACTCAAACTGTTTTGTAATCAAATCAATAGGACCAAAGGATTGCTTGACATGGATAAATGAGTTAATCAATGAGCTTTTTTTGTTGTTTGATTGCTTTATTTATTTATTTATTTTCTTTTTTGTGTGTGCATGTGTGTAGGTATGTACAGATGTGTATGTATATACAGTATGTGTGTGTATGCATGTATATGTATATATGAATGTGTGCGTATATGTATATGCATCATCATACTAGCCACTTTATTCTCTTTCTTATCCTCTCTATATAAGCAAACCTACGTAAAATGCACTCTTGCGATAAAGTATAAAATAAAATTTTAAAAAACTGTTTAGTATCCTGAAGAAAACTAAACAATTGCCAGAGACTACAACGGTGTACCGGTAATTATGAATAGTATCTAACAACAAAACCTTGTGAGAAAGACTTCTTCATGATTAACGGTGTAATACAAAACTGTGCAGTTGTCATAGTAACTTTAATACGCCAATGTTTGTTACTTCCTCCTTTCAGCTGTCACAAAGTGTTGATGAATAAACCAAGAGGTTTGTAAGCTAACGTAATTATAGCCCAACTTCAAGCCACCAAGACACTACCAAACATTATTTAACTGCAAGTAAAGTTACCTCTTTACTTAAAGTTATCAACAGGCGAATATGTCACAGACAGGATGCTGGACTAGCTAATGAAGCTAACGTAGCCTGACGTGCTAATGTTAGCTTTTATAACATTAGCGGTTAGCAGTTAGCTGCTAAGGCTAACTCCAGGACACTGACAGCGGTCAAACGTACACGGCAGAATAGTTCAACTCCTAACGGCCGTGCGCTGTCACCGGGTGTAAATATGCATACAAAGACAGAAATACATCAGTCGTAAGTGACAAATGTCTGAAAACAGTGAAATTGTCTCACAATCTCCTCTTGTCCCCGGTCTCGAGCCTCAGGTGACTCCTGTCTCCTGCCAGCAAACACGCTCAGGTATGTTGTCGCGAGACTTGCAAAGCATGAACTAAATTACATTTGAGCCGTTTGTCTGTAATAAAACAAAAACAAATACATCTTAAAAAACTGATTTCGTACAAGACTTCATGTAGTGAGTAAATGCATGCAAATAGAGTGTTATTTCATTATTGCTGTGCATTACTGTCCCATAAGATTAACCTTTTAATAGTGCGTTTTGTTGAAACTTTTTTCTGGGGATGTCTTTGAATCAGTTTAAGGAGTATCAGGGCCACACTGAGAGGAAAACACCTCTGAGATTTCGAGAACAAACTCATAATATTACGAGAAAAAAAAGTCGTAATATTACAAGAATAAAGTAGTAATATTATGATAAAAAGTCGTAACTTTATGAGAAGTTATTCTTTAGTGTAGGTTTCACAAAGAAAGAACCACATGGACTTAATTGGAGCCTTATACATGCCTGTTCAGTAATTGAATTCATTGATAACCTCTAGATCCATTCAGCACTTTGATTGATGGACAAATAAACAGTCGAGCATATTTGTCATTTCAAGTCAACATTGTGGGTGTGTGTGATGTGCTGCTGTGTATAATTGTGTAGGCTATTATGTGCCCTGTGTGGTTTTGTACTGCTGTAATTGTGCTGTTATATGATTTAATTGTAACCTGCCAAGATGAACATTAGCTGTCAAATAACTCTGGTACATCAGATGGTAACATCTATGTTTAACACTGTACAAATAAAGGAAAATATATTTTCCTTTATTTGTACAGTGTTAAACATACTTACAATGACTATTTATAAATAGTCATTGTAAGTAATCTGCAGACCAAAAACACTTGTATGGACACGTTATTAATATGCGAGTGCCTTTATAAAGCTTAAATAAAGCACGAGATTAAGGGATTATAGGATAAATGTATCCCTGAATATCTTATCCATGTGAGACAAGCAGGTTTTGGCTTTGAACTAACACGTGTATAATAATTTTAGCTGCACATATGACAAACTGGCCTCCCACACAAAGCGTCTGAACACTGGACAGTCATGCTGCTGAAAACATGGTTTGAAAATCTGGCAACCCGGACAGTGAAAGCGCTGTTTGGTTTCAGCTGAGGGGAAAACTGCTGAAACCAAACAGACTGGGTCGAAAGTCCATCGAGGCCAACTGTGTCAAACCCCACCGTCCCTACTGAACACTGCGTTACATTTTCAGCCATTTTCAGAATGGAGATCCCAGTATTTACGCTTGACGCTTTTACCAATTTACCGTTCAAGGGAAACCCGGCTGCAGTTTGTCCGCTGATGCATGTGAGTAAGATTTTAAAGGGTTAACGACAGATACAGTAGGCGACATGACGGCCCGCGTTAGGCCATGCACTGAAAAAGTCATCTACCTGCGTGTGTTGGTTGTTTGTTCAAACATCATATTATAGGGAATCAGTCAGCAAAGTTTTGGTTGTGTCACATGTTGCATTTATGTGTATGTACCAAAGTGTATGATTATACGTCACAAAGATTTCTGTATCATGTGTTTCTAACAGGAGCTGAGTGATGAACTGTATCAGAAGATAGCAACAGAGATTAACCTGTCAGAAACTGCTTTCGTCACCAGGATCAACACCTCTGACGATTTCTCCAAGGGTCAGATAAGATACCATATAGACCTATATTATTACCATTATTTCATTTATTCAATAGAACCATCAGTGTAGATTTGTCACAAGGATTTCTGGGACAGGTTAGCATTTCATTTAGAGATTACCCCAATGCTGACCGCCACCTTTATCTATGCATTGCTCATGTATTATTGTTGATTAAAATGAGGAAAGTAGACTGCTGCAATACAGTTAACTATGTGTTAACTATAAAATACAAGAAGAAATATCCATGTACCTACTAGTGACCTATGTATGTTGCAACACTGACTATACCTGACATTATTAAAGTGCTGGATGGAACAAACAACATGATTTTACTATTATTAGAGCCTTCACACTAATGGGGCTAAAATTTACATTTTGGCATTAGGACGGCATTACAGAGCAAACAATTAAATCACTAAATTCAAAATTGCTATTAGGGTTATTTTTTAAAAATTGCATTGATGATGCTGGAGGAAAGATAATGTGGTCACCAAAAAACATTGTGATTATTGATGATGATATGATTATAAATATTATGATTCTCTGGGGACCATTATTAGTCACAGGAAATTTAAAAAGATAAAGATAAAAAGAATATAGAAAATATGCTAAATGTGTTGTGTGTACAGTACACAAGCACAGCTGCTGTTTAAACAGGTACACAACTAAAATAAGGAATACTAACAAAAGAAAGCGCAGGTCATATCTGCCTGGAAGAAGAAGAAAACTTACACTTACTATGTCTTCACAATAGAAACTGGAGCATCCAGATGCACTGATGAGACTCAAACATCTACTGACTAAACTGATACTGCTGACTGAAGCAGTTATTTAAATAAGAGTCAAAATACACACGAAAGTTATTGCAGGTAATAAAGGGTCTATAAAGGAATAAAAGGTGGAATAACAAGTCAGATACTGTGGTTGCGGATGAAAGGACACAGCCGTGTGCCTCTGTGTGTTGTTCTAAAGCCATGTGGGCACAGGCTGAAAAAACACGTCCTCAGCAGTCTGACAGGTAACAACACACAGCTAAGACTTGCATTGTTGGGAACGTCAAGAACAATGACATTAGCTGTCACAGATAAAAATAGCAGTGTGCAGTCACCCAGTGTTTCACAAGTACAGCTGCACAGAGCAGTGTCCATGTCATTTACACACAGCTGAAGAATCTCTTATATGTATGTTGATATTTTAACCAAGCTAACTATATACAACTTAAATAAACTTTAAATAATTTTATGATGAAATTATTGTCACACTGTTTATACACTCTGGAAGAGAACAGTAACCTGCTGTCTCACACTGTATATGCAATCCAATAAACCCCTCTAAATAAAGAAAAAAGGTAAATTTCCTATCAAGCAAACTGAAAATAATTGAATTGCAAACATGGCATTTGTCTTTAATTTAATTAACCAGGATAAACTGTATGCGTCCTAATAACAAATAGGATTACTTTGCATTTATACCAAAAAAACTGATCTCATGCAGTCACCCCAGAATCAGGATTATTTAGACTTAATTAAATATAACTTCTTTGGTAGACACTTTGCTTGCAGCTATAGAATTACAGATTGTACACTTTAACACAACACACAGGTTTTTTAGTTCAATGTGAGAACTGGTGGTATAAACTTCCCTTTATAGGTCAAGGTTTTTTAAAAAAAATTCTTAAAGTGTTATGAGTGTTAAAGTGCCTGTTGTGACACCATCAACAGCATCGAGGTTCTGCCTTCGATGGTTCACACCGACCACTGAGGTGAACCTGTGCGGTCACGCCACTCTGGCCTCTGCAGCAGTGCTGTTCCAGTATAAGAGTAAGAAGCAATACACCCACCCACACATCACTTTTATTCAACTGGAAGCCACTTGTAAATATTTTTGTAATTGTATCTGAACATAAGCTGCCCTGATACTGTGAAGCCTTTACATGTAATACACAATGCAGCTTAATACAAGGGTGAATAAAGTACCGTTACACAAATACACCCACACTAGTCAGTAACATCTTAATAATTGAGTAAACCTGTTTTATTAGCCTCTGTGCATAACGTGTGTATATTTTAAATTTGTTAGATAACATCAATCCTACAGTGGTGTTTGAGACTAGGAGTGGAGATCTGCTCGTCACCCATCACAGGGAAGGCTTTGTCATGGATTTTCCTCTCAACTCACCCACCCAGGAGGTACAATATACAGTCAGATAAACACAACTGGACAATGTTGCAGGACCAGGCAATCCTGGCAGTTATTTGTCTCAAAATGTGTATTCATGCCAAAGAGTGACAGCAAGATTTTCCAAAAGAAGTTTTTTTTAGAAACTTTGCAAATATTGAAGAAGAATACAAAATGCTCTCACTCTTAAATCTTTCTTTCTGAACCTCGTTTGCTCAGGATCCCAGTGGGTTCAGAGACATCATCAAGGTCAGTAAAACAAATTATAAAATAGACACCTCCTCTCTCTGCGGGCGTCGTCATGTTTTACAGCAATGACTCCTGCTTTGCTGCTCATATGAACTCGTCTATATGTACAATATGTGCCAGTGTGATTATATTCTTGTGTTTACATGTGCACACCATGTCTCTGCCTTTGCATGTGTGATACAGACTGCAGTAGGAGATCACCCAGTCCAGGATGTTTATCTGAACTCCAACACTAAGAAACTGCTGGTTAGACTGGCTGACAGCTGTGACAGGTTACAATACACACACACACACACACACACACACACACACACAGAGAAGAGGTTATTACTTGCTAACTGATTATTCAAATGATAAGTTAAGACTAAGGACAGTCAAGAATGGATCAAATGTACAGTATGTTAGAGGTAACATCTATTCAGTTACACACCGTCACACTTGGGTATTGCTGAGTCTCATATTGGTCCTTGAGCAGCACCACAGGATAAAACAGGGACATAGTGCCGGTTGCTCCCTCAGCCGACCTTCCAGACACAAACTTGTCTATTTTCTAAATCCATATGTGCTGCATGTATGTTGTCTCCAGGTCAGTGCTAACCAGTCTGAAAGTCGACCCTGTCGCTCTTCAAAGCAGTGAGAAGAGTGGAAGAGTGAAAGGACTAATCATCACCATGAAAGGTAACCCAAGCTAAAAAAACAAACAAACAAACAAACAAACAAAAAAGATTGCCTAGCTAGACCAGGGTGGTTGTTGATGTTTGTGGCGTAAGTAAGTAAGTATCACTGAAACGTGAACCATGAAGAATCTTTAAGAAAGATGTAACAGCTTTTTGTTGCTTGGATGCTAAAGCCTTCATTAGTTAAGCTATTTCTTGCATTTCAATGCCCACTGAGGGTTTGTACGGCAAATCTTGCATG
>NC_089517.1:23639244-23674244 GCF_963924715.1 Thunnus thynnus | reverse complement strand
CGCTACATTCATCTTTTAACTGCTATAGCATTGTCTGCATACATCCAGCATCTTAATAAGGATCTACTGTATGCTATTAAAACTCCAAATGCCTTTCTGATGAACTATGTGCTGTAGCTAGTTGTAAAGAATGATCATTTCTATCACAGACAAAAACTTTGCATTTGGCTGGTATAGAGATTTACAATGCGCCACTTTGGTACAGCAGTTTGTTGCCGTTTCTCTGCACCTTGTGGTGCAGACGCCTCGCTGTGGTGGGAGCTGAGGGTTATTTCATAACACAGGATTACTCAGCCAGCCAGCTCTAAAAATAAGCATGAAATGAACCTCTCAACTGGAGTTCATAATGAAAGATCGGTCGGTGTGGCTACAAGACATCCATGAAAACCAATATCCAAATTTAATTTGACAAATTATTCAGAACATCAACAGCTATGGTACATTTGACCAATTCCAGTGAAGTACATAATTTCCATCACTTTCCGTTCGTTTGCTATATGTTAATGGCCGTGCAATGCATTCTGGTAACAGCGTAGTGGGTTCATGAATTGGTGCTGCATATTGACTGCTCCATGTTTGCATCAAATTGAGGTCTAGTCTACTTTATTCAAATTCTGGGTGCCAAACATCACTCGGTACTCCTGAGAACTTCCTGTGAAGTCTCTAAACTTCTGTTACCTTCATGCATTTGTCTTGCCGATAGATTCAGTATACAATAGTATCCTTCAGCACCTCTTTGAATATTTAATTTCCCAAGCATCACATTGACTGCTACATTACCTATATACATGTATGCCTCTACTGAATTCTCAATCTAGTGTGTTTTGTTCAGATCAACAATGGAACTGCATAAAGAAAAAAAAACAAAACAAAAACATAAGCTTCTTTGGTTGTGTTGCTACTGGTGACAGATAGAAGTAGAATTACGTACCAAAGTCAAGTTTGAAGGCTTGCCAGGAATAGACACTGCATATTGTTGAAATCTCCCCAAAGGACTATGAACCACTCCTAGTCCTTTGGGGAGATTTCAACAATCGGGGTAGATATTATGAATCATTTTGTTCAATTCACTTCTAAGAATTCATTCTTATATTCACTGACAATGAAGTTTGTCAGCTTTTTCTGAGCTAAGCAATCACATCAGTAAGCAAATCCCTTCATCCTGTTCCTAAAGCCGCAACCTGTGGCGTTAAGTCTGGCTTCAGTACTTCAGTTCAATTGTAAGTTCAGTTGTTTTTTGCTTCAAGCTGTTATGTTCAGTTCACTACAAAACTAGATCTTCAAGCACTTTTTCAAGGTTAATATCTCATTATCACATCATGATTGTTTCTGTGGCTTTCACAGTATTCTCAGTGAGCTTTTAACCACAAAGTAGTTAATTTATTTATACAGTTTAAAGTTACAGGGACAGTGCACATTAACAGACATTTCTGTAAATGTGCCGGTTTCGCCATCGTGGCTAATTTTCAACTGCAGTCCCTGGGCAGGTGTAATGACAGCTATAAAATACACGTAAAATACATTAAAACAGGACAGCAATACTGTACATATAGCAGAGCACACTTCATAAGAACAAATAAAATACTTTAAGACAAGGACAACAACACATAAAACAAAGCACACTTCAAGATATTTGATTAAGTTACAGAGTATGGTCACACACTTGATTGTCTTTTAACCATGATTTTGAATTAATTTTAAATGAACGATGTGTGTCACAGTCTCTGATAAGTGTTGGCAGACTATTTGGCAGTCCTCCTCATAGATATTATACAATCCCCTCTTGCCACAGACATAGTGTGTCTATCATCAGTTGTTTTCAGCTTTGTAAAAGCACTAAGGGGGGGCGGGGGGGTGGAGGCAATCCATGCAGAATCTTAAAGACGAGATGAGCGTCTGTAAATTTGATAAGAGTGACCCAGCTCAGTAAATTATGACTTCTCAGGCAGTAACAATGGTGATGGGTGTTTGGCTTCCCGTCAAGCACCTTAAGAGTCTGATGGTATACTGACTACACAGGTTTGAGTGTTGTACAGGAGGCTTTTGCCCAGCTAGTCAAACAGTTTGACAAACATGACATGATTGTGGCATTGAAATATAACGACAGATATACTAATGCGGCTGAGCTGACAATGGTGCTTTCGCTAGCGAGTCAGTAGTGAGAGGAGCTCTACTGCTAAAAGCTACTGATTCAGTCAGTGACGATGGTGATTCGATGTCAAAGATTTGTTTGTGCATGTACTGAACACCTCTGTTTTACTTTAGAAAGTTAATACAACAGCATTGCAGCAACAATTTCTTTCCTCAGCCTGAATGTCAACACTCACTGGTAATATAAGATTAGAACAATGATACAATGCTTTCTAACTGCTGGTATGTGTTGCCATATGACGCTGGACTGTGCTGCCGCAGAATTTGAGCTAGATCTCTTGAGAAAGATCAACTTTCTTGCTGGACCATCCAATGGTTTTTTTTTTTGTGCCGGAGCCCTTTGCAGCGGTGGTCTCACTTTGTCAGCACATTGGTCTCATTGAGATTAATGAGGATGCTGCGTTTTTTTGATGTAGTGCCATTGTCGGTCTGAATGTAAAATTATTCCTTGCTATGTATTCCAGGGCTTGCAAGCTGAACTAATATAGATAAAAGTAATATGGTAATTACTGATCAAGTATGATGAGAGTGCAGGGGCAGCTGATGAGAGCTGACAGGGATTCAGTGTTTTGCCCAAAGACAGGTGGAGATCTTGAACATCTTGAACACAGATCCTGTATGCATGTTAATACCACGAGCTGTACGACCCTGCAGCTTTGAGTATTTGTTCGTTTGGCGCTGCTGTTCGCTGAATATAGATGCTAATGTGTTTGTTAATTTAGCACTTTACTGCTATTCTGCTATTTTATTATTTCCGCTTTGCCTCTACGTTAGCATGACATTTTCTATAAGCTGTATGTTAATGGCTGGCTAGCGGGCTAACATTAAGCAGGCTAATGTGTCTGTTAATGTTACATTAGTGTTATTTCAGTTTTTCCCTCGCTTAGTTCCATGGTTTAAGGGCATAGTGTGTGCCTGTGTGTGACACTGTTACAGCACACCTACGCGGTTTGTGTGTGTGTGTGTGTGTTGTGTGTGTGTGTGTGTGCGTGTGTGCGTGTGTGTGTGTGTGTGTGTGTATGTGCGCTCTACATATGGAGCCAATGAGTTACATTTCCATTTCAAAGCGACGAGTCAGCAGCAGCAGAAGCTACTTTCATCCATTAATGTGATTTTAGGGAGAGAGCGAGACAGCGAGACACACACAGAAAGAAATACATAGAGCCAAAGTAATAATTACTCTCCAGGTTGGCAAAGGGTTCAGAGTGTTTATAAGTGTCCCTATCTCTATGCTCCTCTCTCACTGACAACCACCTCCCATCTCCCTCTGTCTTTCCTTGTGTTTTTAGTCAAATTATGTGCACTCCACTTATCTCCTGAACAGTCCGGTGTTTTAATGCAGCTGTCAGTCACATTAACGGGCTCACTGTTCTGCAAAGTGTGTGAGCGTTGTTGCATCAGTATATTTGTAAAAAGTTGAAAAGCCTGTGGAAGATGAATCGTGTTAAAGAATAAACAGTCTGCAAGTGTAAGTGTTTGTCTCGGCCTTCAGGAGGAAAATGCTCGAGGTTAGGGTTAGATCTGTGTGTGTACAGAGGGAGTAGTGACAGGATTATTTTGTGCTTGGGTGCCCTTTTGTGTGTAAATGTCCATGCGTAAGCTAAAAGTGCGTGTGACTGTGTGGAGGCGTCGTGTGTGTACACAGCTTTTCGGAATGCATCCATGCGAAAGCTGTACAAGCTGCATGTCATATTAGTGTAGTGCTGCAAGTTGAAAGTGAATGTGTTAGTTTTGAATTTGTTTATGCGTGTGTATTAGTGTCTGCTTGTTTACACAAGTCTGCATGAGGGGGTGTATGTGCCTGTATGAGCATGTCCATGTGAAGGAATTAAAACTGCGTATTTCCATAAAGTCTGAAAGACTGTATGTGCAAATGAGCACATGCTTTTCTCTGTGTACAAACATATAAAACATGTGGCTGTTGGTGAGGGGCTGTTTATTGTTCTCTGTGTCTCTGCATTTGCATCCGTGGTATTTGGAACATTTTTATGCGCATCCGCATTAACAGCCGTCATGTTTGTGTGTGAATTAGTGTTTATGCACTTTCAACGAGCATGTGTGTGTGTGTGTGTCTGAGTATAAATGTATTAGCCACAGGCTATCGTTGCTCCAGTAGCATCGTTCTTATTCTATCCATTTTTAATGATTGGTAATGGTCGCTAGCAGTGTTGAGCCTACATCGTAAGGACGGGGTAAAAAAAAAAGGTCACGTGGTGCACAAAGCGAGGAAGACTGAGGAGACGGAGAAGGAAAGGCTGAAAAAGAGATTGGGAGAGAGGGAGATGAGAAAGCAGGAGGGTGTTAATAGATGTTAGCTTGTGGAAACCAACATCATAGCAGCGCTGCTGAAAAGGTCCTGTGGTACACTGTGCCACTGCAGTACAGCTCTACAGGGAGGACAGTGGTAGAGGAAGAAAGAGGGAGGAGGTGAGAAACTGGCCAGCAGGCTGGCTGACTGGTTGGCTGTCAATTTGATTTACTGATTGAATGATGGACTGGTTGTTAAGTTGATTGACTGACTTGCTGGCTGATTGGTTGTGTTACAGGCTGGCTATGTGACTGACTGAGGCAATTGCTGATTTGTTGAGGGCTTTTTTACAAGGTAGCTTCATAATGGCAGAGGAGGAGAGGAGAGAGAGAGCAGATGGAGAGATAGAGGAAAGGCAATGCCTCTTAACTGTGTTTAAACTCTACAAAAAGGGTTTGGAATGAGTTTCCAGGGTCCAAAGGCCAAGAAACGTACTTAACACGTAATGGCTGTCAAATTGTTTCTTGTTAAATTTAGGTTTTATTTGTTTCCATTAAAGACCACAATGTGCTTTATTACCAATGCTTCCTTGTGCCATCCTTGAGGGAAATAGAACGATTTACCCACCGAAATCCAGCGGAATTAAATAAAAGTAAATTAAATCAAAATGAATTGTATTAAACTGAATTAAATAACACGGGGCAATGGCAACATTTGAAGTAATTCATCAATTCAAGTAAAAAAATAAAAAAGATTAAAACTATTTTAAACTGAAACTGTGAGGTTTTCATGCCACGCTGACATCTAAAAGTGTAAATTGAGCGAATATCGCCCTGTCAGCTGGAGTAGAGAGGCCGAGAGACAGAGTGGAGTGGGAAAGGAGTTAGGGAAGCAGGGAGGGGGTTAAGGAGGAGGAGGAGGAGGAGGAGGAGAAGGTGGAGGGAGAAAGAGATGGAGGGAGGGACGGCCTTAAGCTGTGTGATAAGGAAATAATAAAGGAAAGGTTGTAAAAAGGCTGCAAGACTCCAGCCATAGCAATATCAGCTACACACACACACGCACACACACACTCTTGTTCTTTTTCTCTCAATCACACACAAACACACAGCTGTATGAAAATTGATGTTGCAGTGTCCTTTACACGCCATTAAATCTGAACAACGGCAATCGCTTACTTCTGTCTGACAAATGATGGCTAAATAACACAGCTTTTCTATGTGTCTGCCCGTCTGTCTGTCTGTCTCCCCCGTCTGTCTGTCTTAAGTCATGCTTGGAAATGTAATGTAGCATTTGTTAGTGTGATTTTGGTTTTGGACCGGTTATGGATTTTGAACAGTGCTCATAATTCTCTCACATTTTGCCAGCAAAGACGGTATCAGGTCCCTTCAGCTGATCTTCAGCACATTAGACAATAAGCCGCCTCTATGAGGAGTTTCAAGCACTGTAGTGCTTCTTGAATGTCAAGAACCAAGCGTTCCTCTCTCCTCTCTCACCCCATTTTCTTTCTCTTGATTTCCACTCATCCCTTATCCCGTCTCGTCTTTCATCCCTCTGCCCCTTCTTCCTCCCATCTCATGTCTTTTCCCCACTTTACTCCTCCATGACTCTGATTCTTCTCTCTGCATTTTCTCCTTTGCGTTATGTATCATTCCCCTGGTCCTTCTCCTCCTACTTGTCATTCATTCCTCACAATTTTCTCTCCCTTCCTCTCTCTTAATTTCTTCCATCTGTCTCTCCTCATCTCCTCCTTTTCTCCTCCATTCCTTCGCTGTCTATCCCTCCTCCACATCCCTTTCTGTCCTTCCTCTCTCATCAACTTCCTCCACCTCACTCCTTCTCCTTCTCCTCCCCACTTTCATTCTGGTGCCTCTTTCTCGCTCTCTCTCTCTCTGCCCTTTCGAGTCCTTTGATTAGGTTGTTGGCATTTTCATTGAGATGTCTATATGACCACTGAAATAACTCTCCTGTCACAGTCTCATCTGCCCTCTATCTACTTCTTCTCTTCTGTCTCTTCATTCTCTACTTCCACTGCCCAGCTTTTCCTCCTCCTTCTCTCTTCACCAACCTTTTATTTTCTCGCTCCACATTATCCTCTTCCTGTGCTGCTCTCGTTTGCATCTCTGCCAGTATCCCTCTCAGTTTCTCCTCTCTCTTTCTCCCTCAGTATCTCTCACTGTCTCCTCCTCCACCCTTTTCACAATTCTGCACCTCAGCCTCACTGTCTTTCACCCCCTCTTTCTTGTTTTTGTCTGCTCTTTAGTTCTTTATGCCTTTCTACTCTCATTTTCCCTTCTCTATTTCCTTGCCCGCTTCCGTAGATTGTTTGTCTAAATGTCAGATGGCCACAGCAGCCTCTATTTGTATTATAAACAGCTTTATGGTCGGTACCACAGAAAGTGAGACACAGGGAGAGAAGGAGTGAGGTGGGGCGAGTTTGTGTTGGGGGTTGGGGGAGGGTCTGGGCTGACGCTGCAGTTTTCTTGTATTTCTGACAGTGAAGAGAAAGAAGATGATGTCTGAAAATAGAGAGAACATGTTTAAAAATGATATGGGGTGTGGGGTGGGTGTAAGAGGAGGGAGACAGTGAGTCGGCTTATACAGAAGAAAAATGAGATAAGAGGAGTGGAGGGAGAAGGGGAGTGGTGGGGGGGGGCAAGAAAAAAAAACGGGAGGAGAACGAGAGAAATAAAGAGAAAGGGAGAGGGAGAGCCTGCATGTCTACATGCCTCTAATCTGTTGGTGGTTGAGGGGAAGCAGACAATAAGCCATTATCTCTCGAAGACTTAGCTTTAGCTGCAGCAGTGTGGCACTGCATACTGCTAGTGCCAAAGCAGCTTACGGCACTGTTATGTACCCTGGATGCACTGACACCCATGCAGGAACAGGATCGCATATCAAGACAGAGTTTAAATAAGGAATACAATCAGATATCTATATACACGGCTTAATAATAATAACAATCAAATGTGCCAACATGTGAGAGATCAAAGCCAAGTGTTGACATTTCATCTCTAATGAATAGGAGAAGCATGTACTATATAAACGGCTTTCATCTTACCACCCATGACATGATAAAAGTATATATTCAAAAGAAAAAGTAATGGTAAGATCAATACCCGGTATCAGTTGAAAGTACATACAAGAACTTGTCGGTATTATCAGGGAGAAATATGAAGTGAGTGTATGTCTAGATTTAGCTTAACTTGACCTGGTGCTACAAATCTCTTAAATACATGGCACACAGTCGTCCATCTGAATTACGTTTCCTATTGTAAGTTGTAAAATGTTCATACAAAACATACCTGCAAAAGGTTCACTGACAAAGTATCCCTACGATATCAATTCATAGCAACTTAAGTGTGATTAACATTTTTTACAGAATTGCAGAGCTATTTCGGGTGCGTCTGAAGTAAAAATCCCATTCATTCTCTTATAAACAACATTATGTGACTCACAGTTTGAGCACTTCTATAGCTTGGATTGGCATGAAACTCCTGGTTAAATCATCAGTACAAAAGAACAACTCTGTTAGACAACATCTGGTTCTTTGATAAAAAAGTCAAAGGTAAAAGACTATGTGCTTTAAGATTTCAAGGTACAAGTTAACTCCGACTCTCAGGGTGCATTTCACCAAGAAACAGCCCTTACTCAGCTTAAAACGTGTGCCACTAACGGCGGGCAAAAGCTAAAGATGACAGTGTTGGGAAAACTGATTTTACAGTCTACAGAGTGAATCAGTCCACTTTTAATTTCTGGGTCACTTTTGAGTGAATTCAGCAAACATGGCTGTCGTTTCCAACATAACAGTGGCAGCCAAGGCTCATGGGTATTGTAGTATCCTTAACCGAACACCATGCCGAAATCACGGACAAAACCTGATTTCTCAGGAAGAAAGGTACAATAATTGAAACTAGTGGTCATAATATAATCCTATAGGATCGTTATGTTATGCAGGAAAGTCCTGAGTTTCTATGTTCAGTAACATTGAGGAGATCGTTTAAAGAAAAAATTTGAAATGGGAATACAGAATGAGGAAAAACTCCTCGGGAACCAGCTGCCCCTCCCGCTTTGCACGACGTGATGTAGCCAAGTAGGACATGTTCCTGGATCAACATCAACATTGTGTTCCTGGACCAACTTTGCGATCAACCAATCACAGCCCTCTGACATCATCAGTGTGCTGCTCCCATACTTCTTTTAAAATTCCTTTGTTTTCCAAATTGAAGTTAGTACAACTGAACAAAATCCTCCGTAAAACTGAACAAAATTCTTAATTACATGTCTTTAAGTCATTAATATTGAATCATTATAGTCTAAATGATTAAATGTAGGTCTATAACATAGGTTAATTTTGTGTGACCACCTAAGCTTTGTCTAACATCTCACATCATAATGCCTTGAATTGAAATTTATTTCATTTACTGCCATGCTTTTGTGTCTGGATAAACAGTAACACTGCAATCCTGCAAAGATTGAAATACTGTATATGAAAAAAGCAAAAATGAGTTTCTCTTATGAATAAGTATGGTTCAACTAGCCACCACCAAAATCAGATGCTGCTGACCAAAGCAAAATTAGGGCTCTTATATCATCTTTACCCTTTAATGTTAGTGAACGCTATTCTAGCTTATTGGCAAGCTTAATAGCATAGCCTACCTAGTTAGCAAGCTAACTCGCTAACCCTGCAGTAGCTCATATAAGTACAGCTCTAGGTAGGTACTAGACTATAATGATTAAATATCAATGACTTGCAGTTAAGGATTTTGTTCAGTTTTACTAACTTCAATTTGGAAAACTTAGCATACCACTGAAGAAGTACAAAGGAATTTTAAAAGAAGCACGTGAGCAGCACACTCATGATGTCAGAGGGCTGTGATTGGTTAATCGCAATGTTGATCCAGGAACATGTCCTACTTGGCTATATCATGTCATGCCTCCCGCTTCACAACTCTATGGTTATGCTTTGGCAAATCAAAGCAATTGGTTAAAGCTGGGAAAGATCAGGGTTTTGGGTAAATACTGAAAAAGAAAGAAATGACTTGGACACACGAGACAGGATGTGCTCATTTTTAACTCACGCTTTTATGTTAAACTTGTAACTGAAATGCTAACTTTAACAAAAGTGCTTTTGGTGCTTAAACTTACCCACATGCAAGAATCAGGATGCAAAGCCCGGTCTATCAAAGTACCCACCATCCACTCGGACCACTTCCCTATCCGGTTCAAAAATATGGCGCATCCTCAACATAAAAAAACATTTCCACTGCAGGCAGCAATTACGTTTCCCTCAAAATATATTTGGCAAAACAAATTAGCAGTACAGAAATGTAATTTCTTGGAGACAGGGTTGAACACACTTTCATTCAAGCCTTTCTCAACAGACTGAGCAGGTGAATCACAGCTGAGTGGTCTGCTACTGTGATAAGTTTTGGTTATTAATTTGAACTGTTTGACTTTTTTACTCATAGTTTGAAAATGTGAAGTGAAATTGAGAGATGGAGAGGGATATTGTGCAGAGCGAAACAGACATAAGTGCTAGGGGTAAGACGTACAAAAAATAGTCATACTGCATAGTTCCTGTGTTTTTGAAGGAGAGGAGTGAAGTTAAAAAAAAAATAACAGCCCGACAGAAAAACCAATACTCCATTACTCTTGTACATTAGGCTGTGCTTAATGTACTTAATGTTGTGCATCAAGAGCCGTAAAGCTGACAGTTTTCCCCTCTATTCTGATTAATATTTAATTATGAACCTGATGCATGTTCCATATACAGTTAAGACTGAGTGAATAAAAACTTAATGTACTTCCTGTGGTTGTTATGTTTGTGTTGTTTTATGATAAAATGGCGCCATGTGGTTACCTCTTTAGATGTCTGTAGAGCCCTTTTAAAGTTTTTTTTCTGTTTCTAACATCCAACATTGCACATTAGTATAATTCTTTTCATTAGTAAGATTTTGTCCTGGTTGACTAAGGTTTCATAATATATCTTACCTTCACATTTTTTGTCATTTCCCTGCACAAACAAAGTGAGAAACTGAAGAAATGCCATCCAAATGCCATTTTCAGTCATGCAACAATTTGGTGCCTATTTTGTTAGATTTTAAGAGATATTCAGTCCTTCCTCGTTCTCACTGTAAGTTGCTGGTTAAAAAACAAGGCCATCAGAGGTTTCCAAATCTATTTTGTTGCTTTGAAACAGCAATTTTTTCTGTATGTGGGAATGCGGAAAGTGGCGAGCAGGACAAAAATGCTATTTGGGAGGATGAATTGAACATTTCATGCTTCACAAAGGTGGCATTTGTTCCTATTAGTTATTGCGTGGGCTCACATTAAAATTGCACAGGTGGTCTTGATATTACCGTATGTCCATCCTTTGTAGGACCCACATACTGTATACTCTACAGTGATCAGAAAAGATATATGTCTCATAAATATACATGAAAAATCCACATTTGCTGTCCAATAATCTCTTTCAGGCTGTCTTCCTGTCGCTAGAAACAGGAGGGAGGCCAGATTTGACACCAATGCTGTTAGAAAGCTGACGTCACTGCACTGACTAAGACAGAGAACAGAAAGAGGTGTCACATAGCAAGCCTGCTCCTCTCCTCTCCTCTTTTCTTCTCTCTCCTCCTCTCCTAATTTTGATTTTAGCAGGCATTTTGTGACATCCAGTAGCCTGCTGGTGTGGAGCTGTTTAGGGGGCATGAAGAGCTTTCTAAATGATGGCTAAATTTAACTAAATGACTTCCTCCGCTCAGATCTGATATAATGTTCTCCCCTGCTCCTCTCCTCTCTCTGGATCTTTCTCTCACTGCCTCATCCTTTTTAGCTGTTGTCCTTTTTCTCTTCCTTCCTCTCTCCCTCTCTCTCTCTTTCTGTCCTGAAGTGTGATTTCTATTTCTCAATCTCCCTCCCAACTACTCTCTCCATCTCCTGCCTATTTACTTTTTTAAAAATAAAAAAAAATCTAATTCTTTCTCCTGCTCCAACCACTCCCTCCTCATCCTCTTACTTCCTTTATGCTAATTTGCTTTTTTTCCCTACTTTTTCTACGTGCATAAAAGGGTCAGACTGTTCTCTATCTGAATTTATCTCTGTCTGAAGTCTTAATAACATGGCTTTAGGGGAATTTCCTTTTAACATACAGTATTAGATAACACTGGCGGTTGTCTGTGTGTCTGTCTGATCGATCTACTTTGTTCCTGTTTCCGTCTGTTGCCTGCAATAACGTGCCTTTGACGGGAAGCGGCGACTAATTAGAGGATAGATCTTTTACCTGAGAGTTATGGTCAGAAAATTGGTAGATGATAATTGCTTGTAGATCAGCAGTCAGTAGTGACTCAGTCAGCCAACCAGCCAGCTTTCATGCTACTCTATTCATTCACCAACAACTTCTCCGCAGTATCGCCTAATTACCTAATTTATATGTATAAAGTATATCGCTCATTAGATTACCATGTGTATTATGTTACCATATAATTATGTCATAATGTAATATAATGTTAAGTTGAAGCTGTAATTTATATTTCCTAATGTGTGTTATCCAATTACTTTATTTATAAGTTTGTGATTTATATATTGATATAATTTCACATATTATAATGGAACAAGGTAATATAATGATACATCAGAACTCTAATTTAGTTAAATATTTTATTATTGTATGGACCCTCTGAGCCACAGAAATAACATACGAATTATTCTATTACACACAGCTTTAATATTATAAATGTATATAATATCAAATAATATTATATAAAACTTTCTTCTGAACTAATGTGTTACATCCTGTCCATCTTAATCTCAGTGGAATACCACACACATTGGAAATACATGTGCATTACTGAAGCTTATCAAGTGGGAGCCCACCAGGAGCAGCTGCTTACAGCGTAACACCACTGCCTAGTGCATCAGCTTAACTTAACTTCTCAGTAAGCCAGTTTTTTACCTTGTGTTTGTTGCAGCCTGTCATACAGCCATTTGTATCATGTCACACGTTTTTTCCTACATTTCCATGTATAATACTTAATAACTTTGTATGAAAGCCAATAATGTTAAATTGAAAGTTAGATCAATAGCTTAACAAAGAAAAAATGTTTTAAAAAATGGCTGATGGCCACACTTCATGATACAAAATAATTGGACATTTTGGGAAATTCGGTCATTATTTTTTTGCTGAGAGTTAGATGAGAAGCTCGATCTCACTCTGTACACTGAATATGAAGCTACCACCAGCAGATTAGCTAAACTTAGCGTAAAGACTGAAAGCAGGTGGAAAAAGCTAGCCTGGCTCTTTATAAAGCTAAAAATGCACCTACCAGCAACTCTAAAGCTCACTAATTAACATGTTGCAGTGTTTCCCCTATAGTTGTACAGGCCTGGTGGGCCACTGGGCCTTTTTTTGAATGCCAAAAATCACGCCAAATATCCACTCAAAAATCAATAATCATATGTGTTTGGGAGCCTCTGTGCGACAACTGTTCCGAAACGTGAGTCAACCTCTGTCCTGTGTCGTTGCCTGGGAAACTCTTGATGTGATGCGAGTGCCACTGCTATCAGAGTCCCTTTAAATTACTGCAGAGCAAGAGTGTATGGGATGCAGGTTAGCTAACGTGAGCATGGCACCGCCTAAATAGAGAAAAAGCTCTAACGCTGGTGACGGACAAATAAATATATCAACGTTTTCAAGCAAAAGTACAGATGGGGAAGAAGAGAGAGGGGCAGAAGTGGGAGAAGTGAGAGGGGCAGCTTATTTTTATGCAATAAATGCAGCTTATTAAGTCATCCTCTCCTTGTGACCACTTTGTTTTAAGTCTTGAATATAACGAGCAAACAAAAACTTGAACGCAAATATAAATTGCAGACCGCCTGCTGCGCCACCTGACCCAAGCCGACCACGCAAACATGCCATCCCGCGTGCCTCATCCCTTTAGGGTTTTTTCAGTGCGTACCACCAGGCCTGAAAAAAATTCTAGGGGACACACTGTGTTGTGTCTGGTATGTTTTAATCAAATACACAAACAGACATGTACTAATGACATCTTGTGGTTTTATGTGGAATTAAATTGTAAAGCTACAGTATTTCTTGGCAGGCAATGGCCAGGCGCAGAGCCTTTCCACCAGTTTTGTCTGTGAAACAACAACAAAAGACAAAGTGATACCACTTTCCAATAACTGCCATCATGTGTGATAAAACAGGATCCCCTATAATCAGACCCATTTTCATTTTGAACATACATCGCCAAACCAGCAAGCAGTTTTTTAAAATTTGAAACTCTCACTGCATATTAAATCATCATAGCTCACCAGACACCGAAGAAAATCCAGGTACAGTTTTTTTGTGCTGGTGGAAAAGTGTTCCTGGTTTTGATGTTGAAAGCTTACAGATCTCACTGTCAGCTCTGGTCTGCTCTCCCATATTTGAATAAGACGAGTGAAAGTAATGATTCAATAAAATGGAAACAGCTGAGATACTGTATATCTCACTTGTGTACAACACAGGTTGATTTGTGCATCAGTTACATACAGTAAGCCACATTGCCTCACAAGGGAATCAATTTGCAAACCCCAGCTCAGCAGGGTATTTTCTGTTCCCACAGTAATGACTGATATGTAAATCAGAATATTATTTATGGTTAACTGTGGAAATCGTTGGTTAATGCATCATATCTAGAATGTCATGCAAAGTGTGTCATCTGCAGTCTTGTTTTAATGAAACACAGCATGAAAAGTTATGTTGTGCCGTACTGAATACTATTAGTAATCACGTTTATGATGAGCGTGATTAGTCATCTTGCTTGCCAATTAAAAATTATGCCTTTTTAATTCATTATGGATTGCGCAGTACAGTAAAATGTTGTTTTATGGCCATGAAGACTCTCCGTCATCCAGGTCATGGTATATCCAGATTATTCATACAGTATTTACATATATATAGGTGGTATATTCATGTTATTTCTGGATATTGTTTTATGGCACAATCCTGTAATTTCCTTCAGAGAAGATTAGTTGTAATAATAACATTCTTTATATACAATATTTGAAACACATAAGAAAACATTTTATTGTGTATCATGTTCAAAAAGCATCTGTGAGTCCTTTTCCCATAAGCAAAATATGCAGTGGTCTGTTTGTGCTGATTTATTATTGCCAGTAACTATTAATGTATCTGAAAAAATACACCTCACACAATCAAAATACCAAAGTGCATCATGGTAGCCTTGAACCTTTGTTGCATGTGATTTTTTTGCTCATCTCAGCCCCTTTGTCCTTAACCCAAAACCTACTATACAAATACTATACTAACATATAAATACTGTAAAACCAAAAAGTTACATAATATAACATGTAAGTGAAAAACAACTGTGGACTGGTTAACAACAAACAATCTGTCTCCTCCTTGAAATAGGGATGGATATAAAACATTACAGATTGCAGGTCTTTTCTTCTTATCTTACAATTATTGCACTAAATTTTGCTTTTTATAGACGTGTTAATAAATGTTACCATAAAATAGAAGATGAATACAGTTGTTCCTTTTTAAATGTCACATCTCAGGAGAACATCTCTGTTTTTCCTCTTGCTGTACTTCATATGCACTTCATTTGAGTTAAACTGAACCAAAACTGGACTGAAACCACCACAGAGCGCTTTAGAGTCAGGTCATTATCTATCATTCATTATCTATGATGCTATAAATCAGCCACACCCCGTTGTGAAACCTGCCACATCTGGGTCAAGGTGAAGAAACAGCACCTGAGGAGGCTAACATGACAGGTCTGTCCATCTAGCATACAGAGTGTCTGGTGCCACATGGTTAATACTTTATGAGCATGTTTTATTATGAATGCAAAGCAAGACATACATACAGTAAGTCACAGAGCCTGCTTACTGCAAGGCTCACGGGACAAACCTGTTGACTCTGGTCTTGTCATCCACATCTTATTTCCTCCTCTTTCTTCCTCCCACTCCACCATGATATTACAACATGACAGGGGTCCAAGACCTCTGGCCAGCAGCACTATTACTCACAATACAACTGTCAGCGTTCACATCCAGTATTTTCTCTCCCTCCCATTCCTTTCTCTTTAATCTCTTCTGAGCAGCAATGATATAATTGAGAGTGACCTCTGGTACTGCCAACATAGCATGTGTCTTCTCCATGACGATTAGTGCGCAGTATATCCAAACACCAGTGACATGAAAACACACACGCCACTAGCTATGATATCACTCAGCGCATTGCTGTGAGCTGTAAAATCACTGTATCCATAATGACAATGACATGATCAAGAAATGGCCACTGGTGCATGAATCAAAACAATTACACACCCATCAGGTACTTAGAGCGCCATTGATCTTGATCTTATCCGCTAAGCACATTGGGTGGTGAGAGCTAGTGAATATTTCAACATATCAACTGTTTCCTTTGTAATATTTTCTCAGGGACAGCAGGAGAGATAGTTGCTTTGCTGTTTTGGTTCTGTTGCAGGTTGTAACAATAAGCCTTCTCTGTAATTTATTCGTCCAGAGAAGATTGATTGTGCATGCACAGCAATCTTCTGCCTCACATTTATACACAGACAAGAGCTTCCCCAGTCAAGTGCCTTGCTCAACAGCATTTCAACTGTAGTTGGTTAAGACAAGGTGTTACATAATTAATCATTTACCTCAACGTTTTCCTGTGAGCTCTATGAGCTGTGGAAGTGTTTTTCTGTAATGACTCACCACTACTGGGAGGACATAAAGGAATACAGAACAGGAAGAATGTCAGCACTGCCACACACTGTTACATACTCAACACTTTTTCTACAATAAATGACTCAAAGGTGTGATTGACATTCGGCACGGCTTACCATCCAGCTGTCAATCCTGGAGATGGTATATCCAGTAAATATCAGTCAATCAGCGCAATGTAACTCTTTGCTGATGTGAGTCTTCTGTTGTTCAGTGCCTGTGTGGCTTGAAGGATAGCATCACTGTTCTCCAACCTGAACGTGGGCCTTAAGAATATGTTGCTTCTTCTCAAAAATGATGACACATAGGACAAACTGTGTAATAGCATCAGTTCTGATAAACAAAAGGGGTTCAGTATACTTGAAACTTGCTAGGTTATACAATGTATTGTTCAAACTTGGCTAAAAGCAAAGATGTTGATTAGAATTGGACAACTTGTCGATTAATTGATAGAAAATTTACCACCATCCATTTTCATTTTGAGTAATTTTCTTAAAAGAAAAAATGTTGATTCTGTTGTTCCAGCTTACATGTGAATATTTCTGGTTTCTTTAGTCTTCTATCACAGTAAACTGAATATCTTTGGGTTTGGAAATGTCTTTGAGACATTTGAGGTTGCATCTTGGGCTTTGGTAAACAGCTTTTGTCATTTTCTGACTAATCTGTGAATCAAGGAAATAATTAACAGATGAATCGATCATGAAAATTATAATAGTTGCAGCCCTAGTATTTACACCGGTGTAGAATGAAAACTTGCTGCCATTGCCTCCTCCTGGCTGCATCATACTGCCTCCTCAACCACTCTCTAAGAATTCTGTGGCTTTTGCGCGTCTTTGTGGACTCACTAGACTCAATTAATCCTGCAAATGGGGATGAGGGCGGACACTTTTGGACAGTCTCTCCTTGAAGGCATTCATGGTGTTACGCTTGGTTGTACACACACGAAAAGTGATGGACGTAGATGTATGAAGAAGGGAAAAGTTCAAACCCTGTGTACTTTTACACCTCTCCACACCTAGTCAATCACTACGTCAAGTGTCGAATTTTACAGTTGGATTGTCAGTTTTGGAAATTTATAAAAAATGTCAGACGCAGCCCCCGAAATCTTGACATCGGAAAGAGGGTTTCAGACAAGCATCATTTCATTTGTCAGCTGCAGCTCACAGTGAAGTGAAACATTTCCTCTCACCTCTAAAGGTGGAAATACACGACTTAAGACAGCAGTTCATTTTGTCCGTAGTAGCAAGGACATAACAAGAGGTGACCTTTGTCTTTCTCTCCACTGCATGACCAAAAACTTACCTCTAACTTAGTTTAAACAGTTTCACCTTCTGTGAAGTGATGGCTCTTTTAAAGACCACAGGGGTACCATATGCGGCAACATAGTAGTTTCCATTTAGGATTCTATATATGAACCATATGGTACAATAGTTATGCAGCTGACATGTTCTGTCATGGTTATCTTGCCAGCCTACGTCTCCCGGGCCCACGCATGACAGCATCAGTAATGGCTTCACAAATGTACTGCTCTATATCTCTTGGATTAAAGGTACATCTCTTGGTTTGTAAATGAGAGCATTACCATAGTAATAGCAGATACTTTAAATAGTGGGCATTCAACAGGGAGAGACTATCCTTCTTGTGTTGTCCCCAAATGACAAAGTCACATATTTTCATGAATCCTTCTCTTCTCTTCTCTTCTCTTCTCTTCTCTTCTCTTCTCTTCTCTTCTCTTCTCTTCTCTTCTCTTCTCTTCTCTTGCCTGCTTGTCATCCTTGACAGTGATTCACTGACTCACATTCGCTCAGTGACATTAATTCTGAAAGCTGACGAGCAACAAATCAAGCTACTTTTCTGGTGTGTCTAAGAAAAATCTTACTGAATGTGTTCTGACTTGATTAATATGCATATTAATATATGATGGCCTCGAAGAACTTGTAGCAACCAAGTGCGGCTTTGAATAGTAAAACATCAACATTCCTTCTCTTCTCCTTTTCTGAAATTGAAATGTAACTGCGACAGTATACAGGATAATATTTCAGACCCGGGAGGGAGAGCTCTGCCATGATAAATAGACTACTTTGGATGAAGATAATAATTAAAACTTAAGTTAGGTCAAATTTTTGCTTCTCATATACTGAGGTAAATTGATTATGCAGGTAATTTAGTCTAAGAGATTAAATTATTGCTTAATTGAGTGTATTACTTTACTCATCATAATTTTTAACAAGAAAATAGATTTTGACGTTCCTTGAGTTTTACAAGAGGACGGTTTCACTAGGATGAAAGGTGACAGTGGCCAGGATGTTTTTCTGCAATATGGCCACTGCAGCACCATGATAAAGAGCTCACGTGGATGTAAAGTGATGCGTATACAGTTGGAAAGAGTGTCATGTTGCTAGCCTACTTCTGGTGAATCCTCACACCATAAGATTAGTGATCTGATTTCATGCTCTTCCTCTCCTCTCCTAAATGCATAATGTAGGAGAGGAGTGGTATTGTGATATTGCTTACTGTGGCAGAGCTAAGCACTTGGGCAGACGAACGGACTGTTATGACAGATTTAAGTTCATTGCTCTATACAGTGACAGTGGAGGGAAGATTTTCTGTTTGTTGTGTGCATTCTGCTTCTGACAGCTATCCCAACTATCTGAGACATAGTCAATTAAAAAAAAAAAGAGGATGCTCAGTGGTGTCATGGGCTCTGACCTGGAAGAGCATTTGACACATATAGTAATGTGGAGTGTGTTTTGCCTCATGACTGTGTCCGTGACTGCTGTAACCACAGTTTTGATGGCCTACTCCATAATTCAGCCAGTCACTTATATTTTATATACAGCTTGTTGCGAGATTCTGACTTATACTGTACAACAAAATCCTTTTTCAGCTGTCATAATATATTAGAACTCAAGAGAGAGAGAGATCAGTCACTTTTGGCAAACATTATGACTAAACAGTCCTTTTACATCTTTAGATTACATAACCACCACATTTAGCTTTGAAATAAGAACTTTGTTGTCCATTTTAGGAATGAAAATATCTTCAATTCGTGAACTCGGTGCATGAAACAAACCAAGCAAGTGTAGTGATAATGTAATGAAATGTCACTGTGTGTGTGTGTGTGTGTGTGTGTGTGTGTGTGTGTGTGTGTGTGTGTGTGTGTTGGTAGTTTTGTTTTAGTCAGAGCCATTAGAGAAAGATGTGTGATGACATTTCTCTATTTGGTCTAATGCACAGTTGAGCAATAAAAATAGAGAAATGAATGCATTTGTTGAGTTGTAAACCTCATCCTGGATGACAAAACCTCTGACAAAACATCTGAAAAGTGGTATTTTGCTCGGGGGACATTAGTAATCAAAGGCCCTTTTTTGCTGTGAACTTAAGCTCACATCGTCGCACCTCTGACTCACTTCAACAAGTCTAAAAACATGAGTTTTACATCAAAAGACTTGAGATTTGTTTTGTAAAGAGACAATCCAATACTGTTGTCTGACCATGTTCTTGTCATAACTTGCACATGCAGAAGTTACTCCTCTTGGCATTCAGTGCAGATGCCCGTTCATCCATTATCATCACCGGGGGAGAAATGAGTGACACAACTGATTTCACTCTCCCATGTGATAAACTGCATGCTGCTGGCCATGTTTGGTTTCATCAAGCTCCCTCCAAGCCAGTCGGTAAGCAGTTTACATGTGTGTTATTTATCTGTCAATGTAAAGTCTTTGTTGACTGGAGTAGAAAAACACTTCTATAAAATCAGAAATAACTCTTGATGACAGGCTTGGTTGGGTTATGTAAAGAAACACACAAGCAGCCATGTTGCAGGAGAATCCTGTATGCAAGAAGCATTTCTCAAACAAACATCAGAGCCAGTCCTTTGTGGATGTGCAACTTAAATCACATAGCGTTCGCATTTTGCCAACAGCTCAGGGGGTCATGAGTGTCAAGTTAAACTCATCCATCCAGGGCTTTTATGAGCTGGACATTAGGCAGGCTAGAAAATCATCTGTGAGACAACACAGTCTCCACTCTGACTACTCTCGCTCTTTCCCTACAGTGGAAGACTGAAGGACCCAAAGGATACTGAACAGATATAAAAACTAATTTGTTCTGTAGCCAATACGAATTTTTAATGCCAGGAAGTAATACTCGTGGGCGCTGGACATGTGCAGTTAGTCGCCGCTGTACTCTTTAAATGCAAAGACTTTTATAGACCTACACTTGGTTACGGTTGTGTGGTGATCTGATTCAGCAACTCCAATATGCTGTCTGTTATTTTTATAAATGTTTTGTTCTGATGATTTGCAATTTGTTTTCTATATTATAAAAATGGCAGAGTGGAGTCACAGACAAGTTTACTGTTTTTAAAATCTACTTTTGTATGTATCTGTGGTACTGTGGGTGCTGTGCTGGGTTGGTTTTGTCTTACACTGTCACGTCACCGGGTGACGAGCCAGCATGAAATTGTCATCCTCTAAGCAACAAACATGGAGCAGGACTGGAGAGCAACAAGACTATTAAAGAGGAGTGGAGGGCTGTTTGGAGATTCTGCGTGTGTGTGTATGTGTGTGTGTGTGTGTGGTCGGCAGGGGTGTGTAAAAGAGAAAGAGAAGGAGAAACAGATTTAGCTGTCTTTCAGTGTCGTGGTGACTTGGTCAGAATCCTAACAAACCCACAAATCAATGACTAAAAAACAAAACAAAATAGAAAGTAACACACAGACAGACAAACGGAGAAAGAAAGAAAGAAGAGAGCTCGAGAGACAGAGACAGAAGAGTATATTAGTGACTTTGTCAGAAACATGACTAACTACAGAACCAAGAAAACTAATTTAAACCCGACTCCATTTTTGGAACTGTACATTGTAAATTTGTGCATTTGAGAAAGCAATGTAGTTTACATTTTCTCCATGTACAGATATCTGACATGTTTATTCAGATTTTACTATGTTCATTTGCACAGAACCACTGAGTCATCAAGACATAAAATTTGAAGACATCTGTGTGACTCTGATTGATCACTTTCAGCAGGTTCTCCTTGAACCAACCCCTCAAACAGTGACAGCAGGGAAACTACACCTTCCTCACAGAAGTACTGAAACATCTCTGCTGTATCTGAACCTGTAAGGCGTTTTCCTTTCTTCAACATTGTTGTATGGTTTTCTGTTTGAGTGAATATGTCCACAGGGTTGTATTAATATGTTGCATATGTAACCTGAGGCTTTTTCATGGTCGTGTGTGTGTCTATACATGCCAGTTTGTCCACCTCTGTGGGTGTGTGTGTCTGTTCCACAGGTGATTACCACGTTGCATTTTCTTTTAATGGAGCGGCAGTGGAGCGGCAATTGTCTTTTTTCAACATGGTAGCAAAAGTGGGCATTTAGCCTGCACTTTACCATATGTCTCAACCCATTAGCTAGCAGTTTAGATATAACACAACACACCTCAATTACAAGGTGCCACAACCCATTGCCTGGCAACATAACATATTAGACAGCTTAGCTCACTTAGTATGTGTCTGAATTTATTAACCAGTCTCTTGCTGTATAGAAGATCATTTGGTATCTGCCTGTCTTAAACATTTGCTTCAAGAGCTTAGCATTTAGCTAATGGAGGAAGAGAAAGTTTGAACTAGAAGACAAGATAATGATTCAGTCTGCCTTTATTTAGCTAATTTACTATGTCTTTAAGTTCATCACTATAAATACAAGTGCCAGTAGTGGAATTACACAGACACGATCTATCTGTCTGACTCATGGTATATCTCATGATTTAGCTATTGTTGGATTATTTAAAACATAGAAAATAGAGTTGTAATTCTGTTGTAAATCATCAGTTGTGTTTAAACATTTTAGGGAAGCACTGTAGTAACCATCCACAGCAAAAGTACACTCAGTTAGCAGTTTATTTGGTACATCAAGCTAAATTGAATGCAGTCTAACACAACAGCCCTGAAATAAGTCCAACCTTCATGAAGGTTATAATGTTCAGTTGTTGTTAAAACTGAAAAAAAAAAGATGATGATTCACCTGTATGGTCATTGTGGAGGCTGTAGTTTGTAGTGCTGTTGAATTGTATTGCATTGCACTCAGAGCTTTTTCTAATATTTGCCCATATTGATATAAATGGTTTGGACAAAATATTGGAATTTCCTGCAACCCACCACAAACTACAGCCTTGAACATGACCATGAAGTTGAATTTACACCTCTCTTAAACTGAGAGGAGAAACGTATAACCTTCATGAAGGTACAGTAGGGGTTTATTCATGTCTATTCATGTTTTAAAATAGTTTTTCTCTCTTATCAATTTTGCTAATGTTTTTAATACATTTTTTTATTTTATTTTTTTATTTTGCTCTATTTTATTATTATCATTATTATTTTAAGTTACTTTATTGCTTTGTTACATTTTCATAATTTTTATTTCTCATGTGCATTAGTCTCACATTGTTTTACTGTTTATATTTGTTCTGGCTTGTCTGTGAGGCACTTTGAATTGCACTGGTGTGACACAAATAAAGTTTGATTTATTGATTGATTGAGTAAATTACATATTAACGAACTGACCAAGAAAATACAACATAGTCAACAATTCAACCGCAGTATTCAAACAAACAGCAGCTGTACTGTACATTATAATGTAACCGCGGTCCGGTTTGGATGCAGTGTTACCTTAAGCAAATGAGAAAGTGAGAGAAAGAAAGAGAAAATGGGGGTGGAGGAAGTCAAAGGCAGTGAGGGGGGGTTAAGCAGAGAGAAAGGGCGGGAGAGAGAGATGGAGAGGAAGAGTGAGTGTGAAGAGCAAACGGGAGAGAGCTGAATAAAGCTTCCGGGCCCCAGAAGGCTGAGCTCTCAGACATTTTAATCAATAACCGCAGCTCTATCAAAGGACGGCTGATAGGCCAGAGACAGAGGAATTGTTCTGCACTCACTGCCTCACCCCTAAGGAGTGACTCAACACTCTGGGACAGGGTGAGGAGGAAGAGGGCGGCAGAGACAGATGGATGAGGAGAATGACGAGGAATAAGGGAAGGACAGATAGTGAGGCAGAGAGAGAGAGAAAAGAACAGACAATAGAGACACAATTACAGAGACAGAAGGAGGCAGGAGAGGGTGAAGCAAAGTTGTTTTTTTTTTTGATAGATTTTCTGCTAGTGTTGGTTATTTTCTGCCATTATGTCACAGACAGAAAATTGTGAGTGTGCGCGCGTGCATGCAGAATCAACATCTTTTATGTGACTTGACAGACTGCTGCAGCTCAAATATAAAGACTGTATTCTGTAAAACTTTATGTGAGTGTGAGAGAGAGAGAGAGCGACAGAGTGGATACCATGAGCTGAAAGTGGTTCAGTGCAGTGTGTGATAGAGAGAGAGAGAGGGAGAGAAAGAAGAGAGCATATGTGCAGCTGTCTAAATGTGTGTTAACATAGTGATGTCAAAATAAAACAGATAAAATTGCACAACAAGAAATGATTCATGAGATAAAATTTTGCTCACTACATTTTTTTCTGGAAACTTAACAAATGTCCCTTTATAAGTTGTCCGTTGATCATTTTCTCAATTAATTGGTTGGTGTATAAAATGTCAGAAAATGAGAAATGTCGATATGTGTTGAAAGATAATCAATTTACCATCATACAAGACTAAAGAAAACAGAAAATATTCACATATAGGACGCTGGAACAAGAGGATTTTAGTATTTTTTCTTCAAAAATGACTGAATTTTTTTTTTTTCTATCAATCGACTAATTGTTGCAGCTCTACTTGTGATGCCATTTCTTTCTGCAACCTTCACCTTATGTGCTAAGCTCCCTGTTAATGTTGATTTAACTAAGCTATAATGTTCAGTTATATGTCCGTCTATACCAACATCTTCTATCACAGTATTTGTAATTTATACTGCGATGTCAGTAGTAATATAGTAAATTTTCTGGGACTTCAGTTGAGTAACTAAGATCAAAATAACCAAAATTTTGATCATTCTAATAAATAAAAATAATAATTAATGCTTGAAAAATCAAAGTTACTCATTATTCTAATGCAGAAATCCCATTAATTAAATATAATCAGCATTTCCTGGAATATACAAACAGATATTTAATAGATCAAAGATGGAGCTTATTATATATGAACAGTATAGCAAAATATCTAATTGGTAAAAAAATTTTTATCGTCTGATGGTACATACTGTACTGTCTTATCACCCTCCCATAATGACTGGTTTTGTTCTGTGAAAACATCCTACAGATGAATGTTAAAGCGCACGCCTGAAACTGGAGGCAGAAATCCAGCAGGGTGGGATGTGGTGTGGAGGAGAGAAGGAAGAGCTTTAACATCAGAGGTTCTTTAGAGATGTGACTCATGACCTTTACTACCTTTCTTCTCCTCCTCTTCCCCCCATGTTTGTTATCTGTCACTCTTCTCTGAAAACAACTGACAGAAGGACAAAAAAAAACTAAACAAAACATGTATGTCCCAGTTTGGTTTGCGGAGGGGGACGTGCAGGTTCTGTAACTCTCTGATGATTCAGAGTATGGCGTGTTGTTCAAGAACTATGTGCTGAGCATTGTAATGCTCCAAGCACTTATAATACTTTCTATTTAAACTCTGCAACCCTGTATGCCTGTTTCTCAGAATCTGTGTGTGTGAGACTGAAACCATCTCTGCGAGTCTCAGAGGAATATGTAAGTGTGGAAGTGTAACAATCGAGTTGTTAAAAATGTATGCATCTAATCTGTGGGGTGTGTGTGTGTGTGTGTGTGTGTTTGTGCAGGGTGGTGTGTTCATATGTGAATGAGAATTATTAATTATAGAGCGCTGCATCCTGCTGTTCCAGTGTCGCAGAATGCCGCTGTGCGCTTGTGCACATGCGGGTGCATTTACAGTAGGCGTGTGTTTCATGCTTTTGTGGTGTTTGTGCAAGGGAATGCGTGACTTACAATGTCCCGTTTCTGTGATAGAAAACTAGCTGAAGTCATATTAGCAATAATTAATGCCTAAGTGTCTCATTCATCATTAGTGTCACATCCTCTTTTATAATATTAGAGTTGTAATGTGCAATTAAAACATACCAATCCCTGTTTGCCAGCTAGTTTCAATTGTTTGATGTACGACACACTTAACTGTCCACCACTTCACTCCAAGAGACATTTTCATTGGTTGCTCTTTGTTTTCAAATGCATTTACTTTAACTATCCTTTATACTTAAAACAGCTTTTAGTTCCATTCAGATCATTATATTCACTCAGACACACTCAACAACCTTTTTTTTGTGCCTAGAATGTTTAAAGAAATTAGGAGACTTGCTTTTAAGTTTAAAGCACCATCAGACTGGAATAATTAGTCTAACTCACTCAGATCGATTACTTCTTTTTATGACTTCAAGACTTCTTTGCTTGTTTATCTTAAATCTACTCGTTCTTGTTTTTGATTGTGTTTACCTTCATTTTAGTTTATAAGTACTCACTACTTTGACATTATGTTATTTGCTCTGTTCATTTATTTTATTTCTCGTTCATTTTTTATACAGATGACTTGTAACAGATGTAGTAGGTGTGGTTTGGGATTAGGGCAGAGCCCTTATGTGTACGTCCTTGTTGATGTTACTGTGTTGTGTTGTTTTGTGTCGTTGGATTGTTCAGTTTATTATCATTATTATTTATGTATTTATTTATTTGGTGCATCTCAAGGGGTTTATCCTCTAATTAAATTTTGAAAATAAATAAAGAAGCCTCAGTCGAGCTATATTTGAATTTGAAATAGTTGTGATTGCATTTAAATACTCCTCATTTGAATTTTGTTACCCTTTGAAATTAATCCAATCAGGGAGCGATTTTAAATGCTAAACCTGAGGAATCACATTTTTCTGACTTTTAAATAACTAGTGCAGTGACCGATTTCTTCGGTAATGCTGCTTGCAGCTTTTTTTCGAGAACTGCTCATTCAAACAACTTCGCACTCGACACTGCACTTCCTTGGGTCCTCAGCAATACACCTGCCAAGAGTGAAGTCAATTGGATGAATGGTTCTTGAGATATGCAAAGGACAGACAGACAGACAGACAGGGAGTCCTTACTTTATAGTTAGATACATCTTGACAAATATTTGACCATCAAACTCGTATTTGCTCATGCTCTTGACATCATGGAGTTTACTTCCTTAAAATGAAATTTGGAAATCCTGACTCAAAATCCAGGTGTGCTTGTCGCATCCTATAACAAGTAGATGCCTCTCAGTAAAGTGCATCCCTTCACTAATACCGTGCAATTGTCATAGTGTTTGTTCCAGATGTCAGATTTTCACTACAAGCCAGTTATTTCCTCCATGCTCCATTACCAGCTTGCTTCACATCAGGAGATGAGAAATTCAAGTCCCTTTTAAACATTTTGGCTGATTATTGCACCACTATGGGGTCAATCACCTCTGTATTTGTACAGTGACCCTCAAGTCTGATCTTCTACCAGTGGCAGGAGATCTGAAGGTGACCTGTGACCTCTGTATTACCGTGTATGTTTTACTTTCATGCCAGCAATTTTGTTGTACAGTAAAGGTATGCATGGTGTCAGTGTTTTCAAAAGGTAGATAACTCATTTTGGAACTAAACATACAGAGTCGCTGGAAAAAAAAGAATGATCATGAGTTGATTTAATTAGATTTTAATGAAGACTTTAATATTTGACAGTGATTTCCTACATATGTAAGTAAAACCTCAAGGCATTTTTGCACTCACTGAACGGCATACCACTCCAACACTTAAAGCCGCAGCTCGTGATTTGAAAGGTATTTTCAGTCACGCTTAACTGTTAAATTGCTTCCCATCCCATTAGCACTATGAAGATTGCTTTGTTGAAATCTGACAGCAGAAACAGCCAAGAATCATAGAAAAAAAAACAAATCTGATATTATATAAGTCTGAAAAGACAGCATAATTAGGTAAGTCAAGTGTAAGTTAATGTAAGGGCATTACAGCCTCAAAGGGCCAGTAGTAGGCTTTTGACCTTGTAATAGAAAGCAATCATTTCAATTCCAATTGCCACATTTTATCAAGAAAATTCATCCTGTACAAATGCAGAAAGTGATCTCAATACCATCCTTGCAAAACAAATTTGTGATTATGTGCGTCTGTGTGTGTCCAATGCTTACAATTTCCTTATCCGAATTGTGGGTCTAAGAATAGATGTTGTTGTATGCTACACAGATTATAAAGCCCTGTGGGGGGAAAAAAACTTTTAGGTTATATAAATAATCTTGACTAGAGCACAGTGTCAACACTATTCAGAAGCACTACTTCTTCAATATAAAATAGTCCCGAGGAAAATTGTTGACAGCAAGGTTTTTGGATTATCCAAAGTAACCAGGACATTGTTATTGGAAAGGCAATCTGTTTCTGAGTTTGTCGTTCTTCAATTCTTCTTTTGAGCTTCACAAGCAAAATCCTATTCACCTCTGTTGTATTGAGGTGTCAGCAGAAATCTCAGCAAAACAGTTTGCAGGGGTAGATACTAAGAGTAAGTGGGAAAATATGTTTTTTGAGATTCTGGTGGACTTACCCTTTCACATCTGGCTTTATGTACCTGTGTGTTTGTGTTTCATTTTTTCAAATACTAATAATTATATTGATCTGTAAATTATTTTAGTGTTACAAATGCTTCGTTTTGGTGTTCTAACACCAAAAAATGTGAACAAACAGCCCTTGAAAGTACTGCTATTGCTCAATACGAATAATAGCAAAAACTATTATAAATACTGTCTGAATACTATTAATGAATACTGTAATTATCAGAACAGCAGTGCAATAATCTATAGAAATATACTCTATTACATGTTGAGTATGAGATACTCTGAGACTTTGTATGTGTGAATCGACCTCTCACATAGCTTCTATTGGACTGCTTGGCATTGTGGTCGACGTGCTGGAAGAAAGAGAGAGAAGGACGGGAGAGAGGGATAGAGAAAGAGAAAAAGAAAGGCATCAGGAAAGACAGAAAGGCGAGAGGGAGAGGGGATGGTATAAGAGACATAGACACAGAAAGAGAGGGGGAATGGTGAAGAGCAAGGAAGGCAGATAAAAACAGAGACTTATAGATGCACAAACTGACAGCCTCTTGACATGAAAGAAGAGGGGAGAGAATAAAAGAGAATATTAAAAGAACTGTAAGCATGCACTTATATCTACACACACACACACACACACACACACACACACACACACACACACACACACACACACAGTGCAGTGCCAGTGTGTGTATACTGTATGTAGTGCCTGCTCTGTGCATGTGTTTATTAGATGTGATTCTCAAGCTGAAATAAAAAAAAAGGGGAAAAAGCGTGAGAAAAAATGCGCAAGAGCCTCCAAGATCAAGGAGCGAAATCTGGCACAGTGTCATGTCTGTTTGAAATAGAGAGACAGAGAGATGGAGGGAGACACGGAGGAAGAAAGAGAGAAAGATGGACATATTGCAGGATAGAAGGAGACAGAGGGAAAAAGAATGGGGAGAAGGAGAAGATAGGGGGAGGGAAAAGGTAAGTGGAGGCGAAAGAGAGACTTTTCTTGTTGTGCTCCTTTTTTTCCTCAACACTCATTTAGTGTGAAGCCTTGATAGCATCTACTGAGACACACACACACACATACACACACACACACACACACTGCAGAGTAGCTGCATGTATTAGAGGAGAGTATGTATTGCTGTAATGTGTGACAGCAGACCCGGCTTTACAGCTCACTAACAAATAGCCCAAGGCAATACACACAAAAGCACAAGGTTACATTCAATTCACATGCATATAAATGCGTACATGCTCACTAGTAGAACTGAACTGAACAGTTTGAAGGCCATTATGTACACTGCACAGCCTGTATGTCAGCGAAAAAAAAAAAAAAAACCTTTCAAAGGAACACTTTGACTTCCTCTCAAATAAGCTCCTTGATCAACTTGTGGAAGGACTGGCGGTTCAGAGTGAAAACAGGTAGAAGATTCGAATCTGTGGGAGAACGTGTTACTGGAGAACGAGGGGTAGATGGAGAAATGAGCAGACAAGTCAAAACTATTCTTAGCCTGCTGCTGTTAACTGCTTTGGCATCCTCACAAACACACACACACACACACAGTCACATAGTCACGAGCATGCGCTAACTGTAAGGGAAGAACATACTGTGCATCCGTCATCCATACAGACTTGCAGAAGAAAGTGTGGTGTGTGTGTGTGTGTTGGATGTGCGGTTACAAAGTGGAAGAATAGTGAGGCAGAGAACAGAGAAAAGAATGAGAATAAAGGAAGCAATTGAAGAATAGAGGAAAGGATAGAGGACAAGAGGAGCGGAGAGAAAAGGAGAGATAACCGATGTTCTCGTCCTTGTATTAGGTCTAATTCCCCCTAATGTACCTGGTATTAAAGGGGGAGTTCACCCATTTTCTCTGACCTTGACTATAGCACTCAGAGAAGCTATAGAGATACAGAGCTGGCAGAGATAGTCTGGCTCGTCGCCAGCAGTTCATCTCCACCTCATTCAATGGAAAAAAAAGAAAAGAAAAAGAAAACCTCTCTGTTTTATTGCTGCATAATTTACATTTTCCGTCAACCTCACAGCCTTTCTTCTGTTGCTCCCTCTCCTCCTCCTCCAACACATAGAGTATCATGTTAATGGTGTTAAAAAATGCATGTGATGCATTAGATGCATTTCAAACAATGTGCTTATTGCAACATATAAAGTGAAACTTTAATGAAACCTTAAAGGGAAATTAGTTTGGCTGGTGCAACGGCAAAAGTGGAATACAGCAAAGAACAACAGAACAAAACCCTAAAAATAGAGTAAAACCCAACTGGGGCTCTACAAACATTATGCAGCTGACACTTCCAACACATGCTGAGTGGAATCTGTGAATGCACGAAAAGGAAAGAGGAGGGTACAGTAAACATTGACTGATTTTGCCCACATTTCTATTGCAGTATCTATTAAATCTGTTCAAGGGAAATAGACAGTATAATGTTTTGAATATACAAGTGATTGAATGAGATGATCAGTAACTAGAGTTCAAAAGGTTATTTTTAGTGCTCTGCTCTAATTCGGAACCATGCTGCGATGATAAAACTGTCAGCTTACTTATAGGTCAAACAATGAGACATTGTTATTTTTGGGTTCGTCATTTTGGGAAACACACTTTTTCACTTTCTTGCCAACGGTTAAATGAGAAGACTCGACAACGGTATCAATCTTCTCATCTAACTCTTGGCATGAATAAGCATTTTACCCAAAGTGTGGAACTTCTCCTTTAAACATTTCTTTTTTTTTTTACATTTTAAACATTTTATCAACAGAAAATATTTTCAGCAGAAAAAAAAAATGGACAGAGTG
This sequence comes from Thunnus thynnus, assembly GCF_963924715.1. Lineage (NCBI taxonomy): Eukaryota > Metazoa > Chordata > Actinopteri > Scombriformes > Scombridae > Thunnus > Thunnus thynnus. The sequence continues at coordinate 23,643,750 of NC_089517.1, read as the reverse complement.
AGCGACACAAGGGACAGACTGAAAAATGGAGAGAAAGAGTTTAAAGATAAATCAGAGACCTATTTCAAATGGGTCGTTGGTGGGGAGGTGCAAAGGACTTTGCCTCCCTCGCTCCATCTGTCCTAATGCTTCCATCAGAGGGGAATTCACACACACACACACACACACACACACACACACACACACACACACACACACACACACACACACACAAACATATACTTTTAAGAATATTGCCATAAACAGGTTGAGTCGACACATCAAAGAAGGCAATACTTTGTGTCTGCACACTTCCTCTCTGTGCTCTAAATTCCTTCTTTTCCTCCTTCACACCTTCTCTCACGCTCTGCCTCTTTTCACCCGTCTGTTTCCATTTCTAACCTCAGCTATAGTCATTTGAATAATGACTGCAGGTTGTCATTCATAAGCAGAACCGGAGCTACATGGAAATCTGATTTGGTTCTTTTACCTTGAACCTTTGTGTGTGTGTGTAAGTGTGTGTATGCATGATTAAGCAGTGCTTGTGTACAACAAAACTGTGCATGTGTGCATCTGTGTGTGGGTGGGTATAGTGCGACCAAATTAAAAACAATTTTACCAAATTAAAGCATGAAACTGATCATCAGTACTATTGTTTTTACTGGCTGCAGTTGTCTGAATCTGACTCACGACCGTTTGCGTGTCATCCTTCCTCTCTCTCTTTCTCACTACAGTACCTCTCTCTGCCATATTTTGTCATTCTGTATTGCTTTCTAATGAAGCAAAAATGCCATTAACAATTTTTCTGACACTAAATAATATCCTGTTCAGCTGCAACTTAATAGCATGTCAAAAAAAATATTAAAATTAGAAAAAATAATGTGCCATATCTTCAAAATTTATGGATTAGGCTCGACTTTTAGAGATGGAACACATCCCATTTACGAGCATTATTCAGCTTATGACGCAAACTGTGCAAAATGTGTAAAAACATGGATAAACACAATTTTAATGTGTTTATCCATGTTCATCAAGCATCTAGACCAACAGAGTTTCCATCTGCATCACAAAAAAAAAAAAAAGAAAAAACAAGAAAAGTGAATATATGAAGATTGTCATTCAAGGCAGGTATTCACCATATTACACGACCAGCATCGTAAAAAGGAAGGAAAGAAGAAAGGAATTTTAATTTAATATGCTAATATGTGCACGAATACAGGCACTAAATGGCATGAAGAACACAGGAAAGGATTGGATCAGCAGATGGCCAGCTTGTTGGACTGGATAAACTAGAAATCTTAAGGTTTAATAGTAATGCTAGATGAACATATTTTGGTGAAATATAGAGTATGTACTGTATCTCTGAGATTATGTTGGTGGAGCAGAGGCACCGCTCTTGAATATTATACTCTTATGTCATACCTAATTTGAGGAGATGTGACCTGTTCATGGATGGATTATCAAACAGGCCCACTGGCACGGTATGCCAATGTAACAAGGGCCCTTTAAAGCAACCCCACAGATCTACTGACACCAAGTCTGATCTTATATTTGTTTTTCTTATTATGTACGCTAATTGTGGTAATTTTCTGACCTGGGTCTGTGCCCAGTGGCCCATTGTGTCATAATATAATTTGATCATGGATCTCCTTTTTGGACCAAAGCTCCAGTATGGGACACACCTGTCACTGACAGATAAAAAATCTGCTAAAAACTACTCTGCTCTGTAACCACTGACTCTAAATTTCATCTCATGATCTTCTCATGAACGCAAATAATCTTGCTTTTAATTTTAAGCTTCTATTATTAATTTCTAGCTGACATTGTGGGTGTATGTGATGTGTTATTGTGTGTAGCTTTGTATTTTGTATTATGTGTCCTGTGTGTTTTTCGCTTTTTATTGTTTGTTATTGTGCTGCTATATGTTTTAATTGTGACCTGCCTAAGGGACTGCAGATGAAAATTAGCTACAAGCTAATTCTGGTACAGTACATCAAATGGTAACATTCATGTTTAACATTGAACATGGTCCCAATAAGTGCATAAATACAAATAATAGATCATTCCTGTTTTTTTCATGTGTATCATAGATGGCTTGTCATCATGGACATTGCTAAAGAACAGCTCTTACACAGTCATGGCTAATGGCTTATACAGCATCTGTTATTTACAGCATAGTCTCCATAACATCAACTCCAAATGGATTTGTACTTTACAAAGTGTGTGGTGGTATTTGCTTGTTGCAACCCAGTTTTGTCTGTTGCAACCTAACCCTGTGTGTGTGTGTGTGTGTGTGAGTGTTCATCACAGTCAGTCCTGCCAGCTGCTATCTGCCATCCTGAATCAGTTTGATGGAACACACAATACAAGCGCACACACGCACACACACACATAGCTATGCATGCACACACAGACAGACGCATGCACACACTAATCACCTAATCACTCACATATCGTCCAAGTACTTAGTTCTGTCTCAATGAGTCAAAAACACTTAACACTTTAACTTAGCGTTCATTGTATCCTGGAGGAGAGGAGAGGAGACAGAAAATGAATAGTATATACGGGTGATGAGATGAGGCTGCAGAGGGACAGTGAAAGGAGAAGATTAAAGGAGGAGAAATTCAAGAGGAGACAAGGTGTTCTGTTTTGCAATATGGTCCTCTCCTGTGAGCATTCAAATATAAAGCAAAAATGAAATGGTGGATCCACAAGGCCCCTCCTGGCATCTGAAGGGCACAGCTAACTGCTTGTCGCTACCAGAAATCCTTCTTTAATGTATCTCAGTGCAAGATCTATCAGTTCTTACCATTTTACAGTCTGTCCGCAGCAGCAGAGATCCAAACAGGTAAAAGATCCATCCATCAACTTTCTATACCTGCTTTTTTCTTCAGGGTCAACATGGGGGGCGGTGTCCATCTCAATATGCACAGCACTGAATTTAACCCTATGTAATACATTGACCACATGTGTAATGTCACATAATAAATTACAACAAAATCACTAACTAGATTCTCTGATTTTTACCATTTTACCACTTTGATCATGTGGTACACGAAAAAGTATTTGCATGAAGTGTTCTTTTTTTTTAAATTGAGTTTTCATTACTTTTACATTACTGTCCATGAAAACTGCAGAGCACTTAAGTCCAACATCAAATGCACGTTTACACGAGGAAAAAATAAAAACGAAGGAAAGAAAGAAAAGTTAAAGAAAATGAAACACATCTACATCATATAATCACTTTGAAAATAAATAAAATAACATAAATCAAGTCAGCTACATGACATAAAATAAGTGACACATTTCACCTATCTTTATGCAACTGAACTTATTCAAATTCATGTAGATATGTTAACTTAATCATTCATGGTTCTCCAGGCAAGTCCAGACAGGCCTTCAAGTACTGACTTTGATTTCTTTGGTCTAAGGATAGTTCAGAAAAGGATCCTGTATTTTATAAAACTTTGAAGGGTTGTTTCTCAAACTTGTACAGAAAGCTTAATTAGGGATCAGACATATTACATTCTGAATCCACTGCACAATAGAAAGCTTTTATCAGTAATCCACATTTGTAAAATACACTTTTGAGCACAATATAACAATATTTGTAAAGATGCGTGTGTGCAAAAGGAATGGGAAATTACTCTTTAATACCCAAGATTCATGCCGTTGGGCCTGGATATAGAGAAACACCCAGTAGTTTATCCAACTCCCTTCGAATTTTACTCCAAAAATCCTGAATTTCAGTACATTCCCAAAATAAAGGAATCAGCGTTAATAATAGCGTTTCTTAGAAAACTGATGGGGAAGACTGGAAATACGTTTTGCAAGCTTTCTTCTCCTGATGTTTCTCAGTGCACATGGAAACAACCAATACAAATGTTCACATGTTGCTTTCGTGAAACAAACAGACGTGCACAGTGTGTCAATTGTCTGCGGCTAACACAAACAACTACACTTATAAACATAGAGTAACACCTCCAACACTTCTGCCCAGTATGTGGTCTATTTATTTATAGTGCACAGAACATACTGTAAAGGTTGTGTTTGCTTATGTTAAATGATATGGTAATTCATTACAGTGTGGACCACCTAGTGTGTGTAACCATGCATTACATTATGAGAAACAGGTACATGCCTTGATCCATGTGTGTCCAATTTAAAACAAAGCCGGGGGGGGGGGGGGGGGGGGGTGATGAATGTATAAATGTAGTTTGTGAGATACGCTTTGTCAGTAAACAAGAGGCAATGTTTTCTCTTCTCATGGAGGATACAATGATGTGCTCTAAACCTGTCACCTGTAATGAATCTACACGCATTGTGATAAACAGTGTAAAGGGGCCTGAGAGTATGGGGCTGCTGCATCCATGGAGATCACATCAGTGCAGTCGAAAACTAATAAAGAATGTTGTCTGTACGATTTGCGGTTAGCCATTTAAAGTAAGACATTATTTATTTCTGTTAAAGTAGCCTAATTTAAACCTAGCATCATCACAATTTCCAGTTTTGTCATTTAAAAGATTC